>NC_050191.1:24750512-25050512 GCF_008315115.2 Sander lucioperca | reverse complement strand
CAAAGTCAAGTCGAGTCTTTTATGAATGTTTATCAAGCAAGTCTCAAGTCCTAAAATTTGCGACTCGAGTCTAAATTGAGTCAAGTCATGTGACTTGAGTCCCCTATGTCTGGCTAGCGGGCAACCTGCTTGACTCCAGAGAGGTGCTAGAGGGCCCATGGAAGCACTGGAGGTCTGGGAGCAAAGGCCGGAAGATTCAGAGGAGACTGGAACAGGCTAAAGAGAGCCAGGTTCTGGAGCAGAGCTTTCACCTGAAGAATGCCACTTATTGGACAAACTCTGGCACCCGCTCACAGATGGCAGTGGGGAGCTTCAGGAAGCAGTGGATGGGAGACCGATGGAAAAGTGTGAGGTACTCTAGTGGCAAGTCTGGAAAGTTTCTTTGAAGTGCATGGGCCTGGGGGTACTGGCATGAAAAGAGGGCCTGACTAAGACAGAAAAAAAAAAAACTACTGAGGTAGCTGTCGAGACACTGAGATGGCCCAGCAAGATCAAACCAGACCGGCTGTTCTCATAAACCATACCTACATATAGCTATGAAAAGTAAACTACTGTAATTCGTATGTACTCCAGGTATTTATTACCGTTAGGGCCAGTGCCTCTGTTGTTATCCGCCTCCACAATGTCAAAAGTCAGTTTCATTCGAGCGAGCAGAAATCAACTTTGAGAGGAGAGTTAACCTGCGAGAGTGTGTCTTCCCTCCAGCACACGCAAAGCAGACAGTCACAGGCACATGGTGTTGTGCACGTTTTGTTTCATGCTCACAGCTGCCTGTACAGCTCTCGATTGTTGAAAGTATATAATTTGCTCATGAGCATGTTTTATCGCGCTTGGGAGATATGACATAAACTTACGCCATAAAAGACAACACATGGGGCTATTACTATGAAGCTATTGAAGACTTAAGGGTTCGGTAAGCTTGAAACAAACTGAATCACTGACCTGCCGCCCAATTGTCTAAGAATTAAAGTGCTTATACCTGCTCCAGGTATAAGCACTTGTTGTATAAGCATTGTTTTCAGCTGGGTCGAGATCTGAAAGTCTGGAATCTTCGGGTTGCCAAAAGATTGACAGAAAGGCAGAACACCGGAGGATTGAGAAGAAAAAATATTATTGAAAGGCTTGTGGACTAACAGAGAAAGTGTAGAAGATGACGTTGTGATGTGTAGAGCAAGAAAAGGACATCAGTGTCCAACAGAGACTGAGAGGGAGAAAAGGAGGGGTGGAGACAAAGGTAGAAAGAGATAAATCAGTTGTATGACAGAGTTTGAAGCAGAGAGCTGAGACCTCTCTCATCCTCACACAGATGACGGAGACACAGGACGGAGCAGAGCTCTGCTTTCCACAACTCTTCAACACCTCCTGCAGGAAGCTGACACCTCCTTGGTTTGAAGTGATGCTCATTCACATTTTGCTCTACTCCAGCTCTCTGCTCACTGTAGCTCTCAACCTGCTCGTCATCATCTCAGTCTCCCACTTCAGGCAAAGATTATTGTCTCAAAAATTGAAGTTTTAGATATGTGAACCCTTTGTGTCAGTTTCAGGGTCCTGGTATTGTGCATGCTGGCTTGATGTTTCACCGTCATGGCATAGTGGGATGCTTGAGGGAGCTATTGATGATGTTATTATAATGTAACACCTTTTCTTTTCATACTGTGATAATCAAACTGACTGCTCAGAATAAGGCCTGTTTCTATAACAGATCAGAAAAAAACTCAAGAGTTTTTGGAATGATTGTTTTGATTGTTTCAGGAAGAACTAACATATCATGTTTGTTTGTCATTTAGATATGAGGACTTGTTTGTTTAATGGTGCTTTTCTCTTTCCCTCCAGGCAGCTCCACACACCCACCAACATCCTCCTCCTCTCTCTGGCTGTCTCAGACTTTCTAGTGGGCCTCGTGGTGATGCCAGGAGAAATCCTCCGAAAAACATCCTGCTGGTTTCTTGGTGACTTTGTGTGTTTTCTTTATAAGTATCTTTCAAGCATAATTACTGCATCCTCAATAGGTGACATAGTGCTCATATCATTTGACCGTTACGTTGCTATTTGTGACCCTCTGCATTACACCACCAGAATCACTGTCAACAGAGTTAAACTCTGTGTTTGTCTATGTTGGCTCTGTTCTGTTTCCTACAGCTTTCCCTTTGTAAATGATGCCCTGACTCAACCGGGGAGGTATAATTCCTGCTACGGAGAATGTGTGTTTGTCGTTGACTATGTCTTAGGAGCTGTAGACCTTGTTTTGTCCTTTCTTGTTCCAGTTATTCTCATAATAGCTCTGTATCTGAGAATATTTGCCGTGGCTGTGTCTCAGGCTCGTGCCATGCGCTCTCACATTACAGCTGTCACACTCCAGCTTTCAGTGACTCCAAAGGCAAAGAAATCAGAGCTGAAAGCAGCCAGGACTCTTGGTGTTCTTGTAGTTGTGTTCCTACTATGTTTCTGCCCATATTACTCTGTCTCTCTTGCAGGTGACAGCTTGGTCAATGCTTCATCTGCATCCTATGTTCTCTTTGTGTTCTATTCTAACTCTTGTCTAAACCCTCTGATCTATGCCTTGTTTTACCCCTGGTTTAGAAAAGCAGTTAAACTCATTGTTACTCTTCAGATACTGCAGCCTGGCTCCTGTGAGGCCAACATGCTGTAGAGAGGCTGTGTAGGGACTGAGATCAGACTCGGTCTAAGAATTAAAGGAATTAATATGTTCCTGCTGTTCAGTGAGTGAATTATCAAATACAGAAAGTAAAGATATGCTTTCCTGTCTTAACATCCAAATTGTCTATGATCAACAATTGAAAGATCTGTGCATCATGCATGAGTCATAAGCACCACATACTGTGTCTAGGTAATCACCCAGTTTAATGCAAGCTTTAAATTCACACATGTATGACACTTATGAAGAGTCTTTTTTTCCTAGGGAAGCCTTTTTTTCTTTGTGATAGGAAACATTTCAACCCAACACAACAAAAAAACTACTAAAGTTTTGTATTTATGTCTCTATGTTTGGTTAAAGCATCATCTCTGTGATTTATGTCCATTTTGTTGCAAACATAAATTACAGGCCTGCTGGGCTCCTATTTCACTGAGAAAAGATGCACCTGAACAGACACACTTTCCCATCAAGTATAGAAAAACATCAGCTGTGAACTTTAATTGTGTTTCACATAAAACTGTCACTACAAAAAGATTGTGGCCCCTTCACAAAGTTGTTTTATTCATTTCAGTTTTGTGTCATTAATATGTGATCCCTGTATAACATATCTTTAGAATTATTTAAAGCATTATGAAGTCCTGTTGCGAGAAGTAAAAAAATTGATTATTTGAAAAGACAGGATTATCTAGAGTTCATTACATCATTGCAGTCACATTTCCAGACAACATGTAATCATAGGACAGGGAAAGTTAAAGTTTCACAAATTATGTAAAGTGTAATGGGTTGCAATTTTAAATCAGTTTCATTAGAAAATTATCTGAATTATTGTCATTTATTTAATTTTACATAGCATAGTGATTTGTTGTAAAGTGACATATGATAATAAAGCCATATTCACAATGTAATGTGTCTTTTTATCGATTTTTCACACTGATGTGAAATGACAAGAGACAATAATGACATGTTGAAAACTCCAGAACAAAAGCCTTCATACTCCTGGGCATCTGAGTGTGATTGCTGCATTCAAACCTGCCCAAACGGACCGCACCAAGGGGGAAAATCAACCCTAGTGGGATTCAACCAAACTAAATGAGGCAGGTGTTAAAGCCTGAGTCTGTTTTTTGGTGGTCCACTTTTTGGTCCACTTGGATGACAGATGCCTACAAAAACACCATTAGTATAGCAGCCTGTGCCATGCAACAATTATTGTTCAGTGTAGAGCTACATTATCTGCACACTTAAACTGCCACAGTTATTCATGAAATGCTCTGCTGACTTGCCAGAAGATGGAGCTGTTGACTTGTATTTTGCAGGATAGAAATGAAGTAAAGCAGTTGAGATGACAAGGTGATAGTGCTTAAGTCAAGTCAACCTTTGTCAAGTCCAAGACCAGCACTAGTCAAGACCGAGTCCAAATGAGAGACAGAAAAATAGAATCCTTAGATCCACTTAGATACTTGTTCATAATGTATGTGATGCAAGAGACACTATATCTTTTATTTTAAGATAATCATTTGGCATTATTTTTTTTTAATGATCCAAAAGCAAGTATAGTGTAACAACACTGTAGGATCAAATTAGAGAGAAGACACACCAGCCCGATAATCGGGCGTCGGGCCGTCTGGCGAGGTCCGTGACTGTCTGTTCCGTGTGTCCCGTGCCGTCGGCCGTCCAAGGAGCCGTCGGCATTCATTTGGGCCGACCCGACATGTTCAGTCGGGGACAGGGCAGTCGGGACTCACCCGGAAATGGGGAGCGGATGAGCCGCTCAAAATCTGACGAAAATCTTTTAAACTGACCTTTGTCAATCTGAAATGAAGACAGATTCAGCAACTGCACAGCCTATTTCTCGCTTAAAATGGTTTCAGAAACACGTTTCGTTGAACTATTTTAGTACAATATGAGATCGTATTCCGCCATGACAGTCTGGCTGTGAATTTCCGGAGAAAAAAGAACCACGTGACACGTTCGTACAATCAGCTGCCGGTTCTCATTTTCTGGGAAATAATCAGACTGTTAATGGAAACAATACAGAGCAGCGCCGCCTGCTGGTATGGAGACGTATTACCTTTCGCGCACGCGCAGAGCGTACGCTCAAGTCGGCGTCGCCTCAGTGTGTTCTGAGGCATTTTTTGGACCTCGGGACCCGACTGATCAGTCCGACTGGCTTTTCTGCCGACGGTCGGCCCGTCTGGTTGGTGTGTCGACAGGTGTCACAGGTGTCACTAAAACACAGTTATCCCTAAAATATACAAATGTTTCCACTTTTGAAACTTATCACTTGTCTTGAAGAATCCATAGTACAAAGTGCCCAGTGACATTGTGTCTGTGGCCAAAATCAAAAAAGCTTCACTGCTTGGCCACTAATAATACAGCCAAAAACAATAGGGTCCACGCAGCTTCGCTGCTCGGCCCCTAATTATCATCAAGGGATTTATTGAAAATTTCCTCGGGTATGTAAGCGATGTCAAATGTGGCACAACGCACTCATCCCAGAGCGGAGAAATATAGTACACCCAAAAGAAAGTGAAAGAGACACTCCAATGGGGTTATTTACTGAAAAAACAGCTGCCATGGAAACAATGTTTTTTTGCACTTCATCAAAGGACCAAAAATGTAGTCTATTTAGCAAAATTGTGATAAGATGTAAAAGTGGGTACACGTAACACAAGGATGAGAGCACAATAGTAGCATCAGACATAATGATGGCATAATCTTTAATAAGTGTGAATGGATCAAACTGACACTCCAAAATCCACTATGAAAACTAAAGATCAAGATGAAAGAGCAACATCAATATTGAACAGGCTGTTTTGTAGTTCACTTGCACACATCAAGCTAAAAGAGGTGAAGAAAACAGTAAACACTTATAAGATAGTTAAGTAAAATAGGTCAAATTTTGTTAAGCCAAATGAAGCTATGGACTTGTGTGCAGAAAGGGTTTTTGAGCAGCAAGAGGTAAAATTATTAGGGCTGTCAATTGATTAAAAAATGTAATCTACTTAATTACAAATTTACTATTTACAAATTTATTAATTAATCGAAATAAATCGCATACATAATTAACAGTGCCTGGACCAATACTTTTTAAGAAAGTAAAAAAACACAAGAAAAAACAAGAAGGGTACTAAACAACAGTCGGCGACATTAAAGAAGGCTTGTTTATTGCTAAGGCCATATGGTCAAAATGAAATGATTTAATAATAATGTATAACAAAAACAATAACTTATTTCACTAATAAATTGCTGTTTAACGACAAAAACAACCACCAGATGGGAAAAGGACATTTAACAATAACTTTGAATGCACCACGACGATGTAGTTTACCAGTTTCATTGAATGCACCGTCTGTGTTGTTTTTCTGACAACGGCAGTTGCAGATTGTTACATGTGTTGGAATCCTCTACAGTAAAACACAGTCAAACTTTACACCGTTTAGCGTTAGCTGTCAGCACTTTAACCATTTTTAATCCAGCTACTAGCTAGCGGTAGGCTAACGTTAGCTGCTGTTGAGTATAGTGTTAACTAGCGTCACATGCAGCGGTGTTTGTGTTGTCTGTATCGTCTGTTTCAGAGCATCAGAGAGAAGCGCAGACATATCAGTGGCACAAGATTTTGGTAGCCAACCCTATTCAGGAAGATTTTTAAATGTTCCAATCAATGATCCAGGCAGCACATTCTCGTCTTCCTCTTTCATTTTACAGTCAAATGATGGCTAGAACGGCTCTGGGTCAAACGTCAATATGGAATGGATTAATCTGCGTTATTTTTTTTTCTCAGATTAATTAATTGAAATTACTGCGTTATTTTGACAGCCCTAAAAATTATAAATACATGGTCTATTAACCATACGAACTGTTAATTATTTAAATTTTCTAAATTAAAATGTTTTTTTACAGATTTTGTGTCTCCAATCCCCACATAAGCATAATGCCAGAGTACACAGTGGCATTTTAACCTAGGACACAAACTAATGAGCTGATCATTTCAGACAGGTGTGTTGATGCTCTGAAACATCTAAAACATGCAGGGAAGGTGTCCAAAGCACAATGGCTGATTATTTATAAGATGTGACATTGTGACCATTTGAACTCGCAATCTTCAGGTACAAAGGCAAACGCTGATCTCATTGAGGTATTGTCCAGGTGATGACTCCTCTAACTATATGGGCTATATTTTATTGAGTCAGCCTGGGTTGACTATAATAACATGACTTTCCTTAACTGGGCTGATTGTTAATCAGAATCAGGTGTGTTAATGCAGACACACATTTGAAACATGCAGGGCAGTTGTCCACAGCACAACGCCTTATTAGATACACGTATGATCATCTTGCAACACCATGGGCTCGAACTCAGAATCATTGTGGTCATAGGCAGGTTCTGATCTCAGGGAGCTATTATCTGGGTGACGTCTCAAGTGGCATCGCAACACCTAGTAGACAAGGAGCAGGCTTGTGTGAAAATGCAGAATTTAAAGCTGCTGTAAATTTTTTTAATTTTAGAAAAATCTGAGAATTTGTATACTTGGTTAAGACAACATAGAGATGCCTGTATATTTATTTTCAAAAAGATAATAAATGCTAAACTGATGTTTAAAGATGCTCTATTTTTCATTGACTGCAATGCGTAGATGAGGACACAATTAAAAAAAAAAATTAAATTCTCTTTTTTAGATAAAAATCTGAAATTTTGCACACCAAATCTACAATGATCTTCGAATGTTGTGATTTTTTTGCATGAACATCAAAGATTTAGTTTGGAAGAAATTGCAGTACTGTATGGAGTAAAACGTTTTAATGCACTATGGGCTAAAGGTAAAATTGTGGAGAACAGTCTGGAGATGGAGTTGCCCAAATTTGGTGTCAATTGAAACAAACGTGGGAGGATATAGGTTTAAGAAGAGAGTGATGGACTTCAAAAATTGCTACATGTTAACAGCAGAGCATAGTTTCTGCTCTGTTGGGGTTACAGTTTGGCATAAGTTGCGATGTTGTAGCATGTATGGCTGATTTGTTATGCATTTTTAAAGTTTAGAAATTTTGATGGCTGGTGTAGCGCCACCATCAGGACACTTAGCACACAAATCACACTGATTAAGTTTAGCATAGGACTGGACTTATGTGCAAAGTTCGGTGAGTTTTCGTGCAGGGGAACATGGATTTCTTAGGAAGAAGAAATAATACACGAAAATACAGTAAGGTCCACACAGCTTCGCTGCTCGACCCCTAACAATAATACAGGCTCATATGAAGCAGCCAGGAGTATAGGTGACCAATATCAGTGTCCGTTCTAGATGGATTTTGAGTTAAACTAATACCTGTTTTCTGAACAAGCACGCTTCAATGGTTTTGTTTTGAAGGAGAAAGTTACATGTTAAAACATGAAGTGCTGGACTCGTTCAAGACCAACTAGAAAATTTGGCGAGACGAATGGTCAAGTTCGAGACAAGACCGAGTGCAGTTACCAACGAATCCAAGACAAGTCTGACGCAATAGGGAAACGTCTGGAGTCCAAACTCTAGTCCAGCCTAGTGCTACGGCATTGCAAGGTGTTTGAAGAGTCTGGGTCTGCCGAGGTTTCTTCCTAAAAGGGAGTTTTTCCTCGCCACTGTCGCAATAGCCACTGCTAATGCTTGCTCTTGGGGGAACTATTGGAATTGTTGGGGCTTTATAGAGTGTGGTCTAGACCTACTCTATCTGTAAAGTGTCTCGAGATAACTCTTGTTATGATTTGATACTATAAATAAAATTGAATTGAATTGAATTGAATTTGACAGATGAGTTAGACAGCATTTACACGTGGCCGGCTATTTTAATAAACGGACATTTAGAACCTCTACATTTTCAGAAAAGTGTTCGTTTACATGTACCCGTGTATATATGCCGTCAATGTCGTTAAGAGCAGGCCACACCTGTAGGTGGCATTGTAACGAGAAGCTCAAGCCCATGTTAGCCAATCACAATCCCGAAAATAGCAACATCAGCAACTAATCACTTCCTCTTTCTCTCTCTCGGCTGCCTAAACCTCCGTTTGTTTAAGTTTACATGCAAACGTGCAAACAAAGTTTTCCAAAATCTCCACTTTGGCCGGAGTTTTTAGAGATAATCGTTTTCTGTGATAAAAACAGGGTTTTCGTGTAAATGAGAGGCCAAACCGCAGGAAAATATCTGCATCTTCCCTTCGTGTAAACGGGGTATTAGTGGCAAACAAAAAAAATAAATGTCTAGAGTCCAGAATCAAACAAACGTAACAGCAGACAGACTTTAAAAAAGAATCATCTACTGCAGAGCAGTTTAAAGATTCCTCCCTCCTCTTGTCAAAGTCCACACACTGGACGCTGCTGAATGATAATGATGCACACCTGTTTTCACTAATGAGCACAATAAGGGTACATCTCAGGTCGTTAAATTGCATCAACGTTTCCTTCACTTACTTCCCTTCCTCGCGTCTTAGTCCGGTGCCGGTTGGGATGGTGGCCCCACCCATATCATTTTTATTAAACTTAGGCCATCTCTGGTGGCAGTTATTCTCTCCTGAGGACACCATTACATGGCCAAACGTAGAGAGCTCTACTTTTAAGTTCTTTTACAACCTTATAATGGCATCTTTTTAACGTGGATTTTAACCCCTTTTTTTAAAGCAGTGATTGCTTTTAATCTCACAAGAGGATTTTAAACTGCAGCAGCTCATTTTAATGAAGGATTGTTTTGAAGCCAGCAAGCCAGGAAACCTAAGGGGTGACTCAGCTGAACTTATTGTGTGTGCACACTGAAGACTACTAAACTCCCCACCTATACAGGATGGCCTTTTATCAACTTTTAGTGCAACTTTTTATCCTCTTTTAATAGCTTGGAGACTGTGTGGACCCAGCACTTAGCTTCTTAGGAGCGCTCCAGAAAGCTTAATTACTTTCCCCATTTTCTAGTTTAGACATTCAATCTGGAAAACCATTTATAAGACATTTTTTAAACGCTGCCGCTCTAGCCATCTCAAAAGCCCACTCTTGGATTGATGGCATCCCTTCATTCCACCATCCTCTTAGAATAATCTGTCTGGTTATCATTAAACTAGTTTGGACCCAACTTCTTATGTGCTTATCAATCCCGCTTAAGATTTACCCATCTCCCAAAACAAATAGCCTAGTGCTGAATGGAACCAATCAGACATAGGTTATCCTGTGTTATCCTAGGTTATCCTGTGTACCAGTCCAAAATTCCTGGACCTTGTCAAAGGACAAGAGGACATGATTTAATTGGCCATTCCCTGTCTTACATTTCCAACAATTTTGAGTGTCTTTCATTCAAAGTCTAAACAATCTGCAGGGAGTCCAATAGAAGATGCGTGATCTTGAACTGAATGAGGCACATCCTCACATCTCCTGACATAGTTTTTTTAGTATTCCTACAAATTCTGTCCCACTCCTAATCATCCATTGTAATATTCAGTTCCCTTTCCCGTGTCTTCTTGAGGGCTGACCAGGCTCCATCCGACAGGTTCTGAATGAGCATAGAATAATACCCAGAAGCCTCATGACCTTCACCATATTTCATCAACATCTTATCTAAACATTCTGGTGCATATGGGGCTGAAGAAGTGGATCCACAAATCCCTAATAACAGAGTAAGAATTTGCAAATACCTCAAAATTTGAGACCTGGGGTTTCCAAATTGCTATACCGCAGCCTCAAAGGATTTGAATACGCCACCAAGATACAAATCCCCCAGGGTAACAATTCCCTTTTCCAGCCAGTCCCTCCAAAGTACGTAGGGGGGCATTCGATCTGTTTTGAGGAAATGGGGAACAGATGCGCATGAGTGTTAACTTTACCTTAAATGAGATAGGATTGGCAAAGCCTATGTTTGTGTATGCAGTAAGCGGTTAGAACCAGTGTTTAGGGCAAGATTGTATCTTAATTGTGTGAAGTTCACGCTGCCCGCACAAGCTACATAAGTTGTTTGTCGCTCAGTATGAAGACAGATGTGAATCCTCTGTTAGGCAGATTGCGTCATTTGCTGCATGATTATCGTGCAAGTAACTTTTTGTTTTGGGCAAGATTGAAATTATAACAAAGAAAATGTAACCATCGGAAAGAATTCAGGATGGCAGAGCGGTTGAAGGTGCAGCGTCTCCCCTGCAGGCCTGGACTTTTGATGAAAACGCTTCCGATTGAACCATGTTACTTTGAAAATGCACAGCGCAATTGAAAGGAGTCTTACTTGTTTTGGTGTACAGTGTGTCTCTGTATTCAGCAGAACAGACGATGGTGTAGCCTTCACAGGTAAGTAGCAGCTCTACATCAGCACTGTTTGTGCAGTTACACGACAAAGTTAAAACTGTCCCTGCATTGGCCGGGAATCGAACCCGGGCCTCCCGCGTGGCAGGCGAGAATTCTACCACTGAACCACCAATGCTCGGTACGTGTACCTTCTGTGGACCGCCACGCCCATTCTTCTGGCAAAGTTGGAACCTGGCCTCCCTCCAGGTGAGAGTTCGACCGCTGAACCAACAGTGCTTAACACTAGCACCGCCGGCCACTTTAGGGGTAGGCCTACTATAACCGCCAAGTCCGACGCCCAAGAGCATCTGTATCATTCCGTTTGCGCTGATGGGCCTTTAAAGGGCCATCCCTATCTATCACTATTGCAGCCTGTTTTGAATTGAAAGCAGCGTATAACCTGCATCGTAAAATAAAAAAGGCATGAAACAAATGCTGAACCATTGCAATAAATTTCAGCATTTTTATTTTGGCAAGTAGACTAAATGGAAAATGTAATCGCCGCGCAAATTATTACATTATCCCATTGTGTCTAACGATAAAAATTACATTAAGCCCCTACAACATTTATATTTGCTATCCCAACAAATATTGATTGGATGGACATGACGTTTTGTACATGAATTTATGGTCGCCAGAAGATGAATCCAACTGGGTTTGCTGATCCCCTAACTTTTCCTAAAGCGCCACGATGAGGCTCAAATTTGTGAGTTTGTGTGAAGTGTCTCGTTATCGTGCAGGTATGTTCTTTATTTTGGGCATTTTCCTGTAAGCAAACAGAAAACTTGTCAGGTGAAAGAAAGTGCATTTGCTCTGTTTTTATAAACAGAATACAAACATACAATTTACAACACAAACATCACCCCAACTCACAACTCGTTATCACCACCTACGCAGACAAAATCTCGAGAAAATATGATGTAATAACCACAACATTCAAGACAACACAACGAAATAACAAAATAGACAATAAACTGCAAACCAAATAAACATATGCATACGTTTCAACAATAAGCAGATAGTATACGCTTTTCCCCAGCACTTAGCTTCTTAGGAGCGCTCCAGAAAGCTTAATTACTTTCCCCATTTTCTAGTTTAGACATTCAATCTGGAAAACCATTTATAAGACATTTTTTAAACGCTGCCGCTCTAGCCATCTCAAAAGCCCACTCTTGGATTGATGGCATCCCTTCATTCCACCATCCTCTTAGAATAATCTGTCTGGTTATCATTAAACTAGTTTGGACCCAACTTCTTATGTGCTTATCAATCCCGCTTAAGATTTACCCATCTCCCAAAACAAATAGCCTAGTGCTGAATGGAACCAATCAGACATAGGTTATCCTGTGTTATCCTAGGTTATCCTGTGTACCAGTCCAAAATTCCTGGACCTTGTCAAAGGACAAGAGGACATGATTTAATTGGCCATTCCCTGTCTTACATTTCCAACAATTTTGAGTGTCTTTCATTCAAAGTCTAAACAATCTGCAGGGAGTCCAATAGAAGATGCGTGATCTTGAACTGAATGAGGCACATCCTCACATCTCCTGACATAGTTTTTTTAGTATTCCTACAAATTCTGTCCCACTCCTAATCATCCATTGTAATATTCAGATCCCTTTCCCGTGTCTTCTTGAGGGCTGACCAGGCTCCATCCGACAGGTTCTGAATGAGCATAGAATAATACCCAGAAGCCTCATGACCTTCACCATATTTCATCAACATCTTATCTAAACATTCTGGTGCATATGGGGCTGAAGAAGTGGATCCACAAATCCCTAATAACAGAGTAAGAATTTGCAAATACCTCAAAATTTGAGACCTGGGGTTTCCAAATTGCTATACCGCAGCCTCAAAGGATTTGAATACGCCACCAAGATACAAATCCCCCAGGGTAACAATTCCCTTTTCCAGCCAGTCCCTCCAAAGTACGTAGGGGGGCATTCGATCTGTTTTGAGGAAATGGGGAACAGATGCGCATGAGTGTTAACTTTACCTTAAATGAGATAGGATTGGCAAAGCCTATGTTTGTGTATGCAGTAAGCGGTTAGAACCAGTGTTTAGGGCAAGATTGTATCTTAATTGTGTGAAGTTCACGCTGCCCGCACAAGCTACATAAGTTGTTTGTCGCTCAGTATGAAGACAGATGTGAATCCTCTGTTAGGCAGATTGCGTCATTTGCTGCATGATTATCGTGCAAGTAACTTTTTGTTTTGGGCAAGATTGAAATTATAACAAAGAAAATGTAACCATCGGAAAGAATTCAGGATGGCAGAGCGGTTGAAGGTGCAGCGTCTCCCCTGCAGGCCTGGACTTTTGATGAAAACGCTTCCGATTGAACCATGTTACTTTGAAAATGCACAGCGCAATTGAAAGGAGTCTTACTTGTTTTGGTGTACAGTGTGTCTCTGTATTCAGCAGAACAGACAATGGTGTAGCCTTCACAGGTAAGTAGCAGCTCTACATCAGCACTGTTTGTGCAGTTACACGACAAAGTTAAAACTGTCCCTGCATTGGCCGGGAATCGAACCCGGGCCTCCCGCGTGGCAGGCGAGAATTCTACCACTGAACCACCAATGCTCGGTACGTGTACCTTCTGTGGACCGCCACGCCCATTCTTCTGGCAAAGTTGGAACCTGGCCTCCCTCCAGGTGAGAGTTCGACCGCTGAACCAACAGTGCTTAACACTAGCACCGCCGGCCACTTTAGGGGTAGGCCTACTATAACCGCCAAGTCCGACGCCCAAGAGCATCTGTATCATTCCGTTTGCGCTGATGGGCCTTTAAAGGGCCATCCCTATCTATCACTATTGCAGCCTGTTTTGAATTGAAAGCAGCGTATAACCTGCATCGTAAAATAAAAAAGGCATGAAACAAATGCTGAACCATTGCAATAAATTTCAGCATTTTTATTTTGGCAAGTAGACTAAATGGAAAATGTAATCGCCGCGCAAATTATTACATTATCCCATTGTGTCTAACGATAAAAATTACATTAAGCCCCTACAACATTTATATTTGCTATCCCAACAAATATTGATTGGATGGACATGACGTTTTGTACATGAATTTATGGTCGCCAGAAGATGAATCCAACTGGGTTTGCTGATCCCCTAACTTTTCCTAAAGCGCCACGATGAGGCTCAAATTTGTGAGTTTGTGTGAAGTGTCTCGTTATCGTGCAGGTATGTTCTTTATTTTGGGCATTTTCCTGTAAGCAAACAGAAAACTTGTCAGGTGAAAGAAAGTGCATTTGCTCTGTTTTTATAAACAGAATACAAACATACAATTTACAACACAAACATCACCCCAACTCACAACTCGTTATCACCACCTACGCAGACAAAATCTCGAGAAAATATGATGTAATAACCACAACATTCAAGACAACACAACGAAATAACAAAATAGACAATAAACTGCAAACCAAATAAACATATGCATACGTTTCAACAATAAGCAGATAGTATACGCTTTTCCCCAGCACTTAGCTTCTTAGGAGCGCTCCAGAAAGCTTAATTACTTTCCCCATTTTCTAGTTTAGACATTCAATCTGGAAAACCATTTATAAGACATTTTTTAAACGCTGCCGCTCTAGCCATCTCAAAAGCCCACTCTTGGATTGATGGCATCCCTTCATTCCACCATCCTCTTAGAATAATCTGTCTGGTTATCATTAAACTAGTTTGGACCCAACTTCTTATGTGCTTATCAATCCCGCTTAAGATTTACCCATCTCCCAAAACAAATAGCCTAGTGCTGAATGGAACCAATCAGACATAGGTTATCCTGTGTTATCCTAGGTTATCCTGTGTACCAGTCCAAAATTCCTGGACCTTGTCAAAGGACAAGAGGACATGATTTAATTGGCCATTCCCTGTCTTACATTTCCAACAATTTTGAGTGTCTTTCATTCAAAGTCTAAACAATCTGCAGGGAGTCCAATAGAAGATGCGTGATCTTGAACTGAATGAGGCACATCCTCACATCTCCTGACATAGTTTTTTTAGTATTCCTACAAATTCTGTCCCACTCCTAATCATCCATTGTAATATTCAGATCCCTTTCCCGTGTCTTCTTGAGGGCTGACCAGGCTCCATCCGACAGGTTCTGAATGAGCATAGAATAATACCCAGAAGCCTCATGACCTTCACCATATTTCATCAACATCTTATCTAAACATTCTGGTGCATATGGGGCTGAAGAAGTGGATCCACAAATCCCTAATAACAGAGTAAGAATTTGCAAATACCTCAAAATTTGAGACCTGGGGTTTCCAAATTGCTATACCGCAGCCTCAAAGGATTTGAATACGCCACCAAGATACAAATCCCCCAGGGTAACAATTCCCTTTTCCAGCCAGTCCCTCCAAAGTACGTAGGGGGGCATTCGATCTGTTTTGAGGAAATGGGGAACAGATGCGCATGAGTGTTAACTTTACCTTAAATGAGATAGGATTGGCAAAGCCTATGTTTGTGTATGCAGTAAGCGGTTAGAACCAGTGTTTAGGGCAAGATTGTATCTTAATTGTGTGAAGTTCACGCTGCCCGCACAAGCTACATAAGTTGTTTGTCGCTCAGTATGAAGACAGATGTGAATCCTCTGTTAGGCAGATTGCGTCATTTGCTGCATGATTATCGTGCAAGTAACTTTTTGTTTTGGGCAAGATTGAAATTATAACAAAGAAAATGTAACCATCGGAAAGAATTCAGGATGGCAGAGCGGTTGAAGGTGCAGCGTCTCCCCTGCAGGCCTGGACTTTTGATGAAAACGCTTCCGATTGAACCATGTTACTTTGAAAATGCACGGCGCAATTGAAAGGAGTCTTACTTGTTTTGGTGTACAGTGTGTCTCTGTATTCAGCAGAACAGACAATGGTGTAGCCTTCACAGGTAAGTAGCAGCTCTACATCAGCACTGTTTGTGCAGTTACACGACAAAGTTAAAACTGTCCCTGCATTGGCCGGGAATCGAACCCGGGCCTCCCGCGTGGCAGGCGAGAATTCTACCACTGAACCACCAATGCTCGGTACGTGTACCTTCTGTGGACCGCCACGCCCATTCTTCTGGCAAAGTTGGAACCTGGCCTCCCTCCAGGTGAGAGTTCGACCGCTGAACCAACAGTGCTTAACACTAGCACCGCCGGCCACTTTAGGGGTAGGCCTACTATAACCGCCAAGTCCGACGCCCAAGAGCATCTGTATCATTCCGTTTGCGCTGATGGGCCTTTAAAGGGCCATCCCTATCTATCACTATTGCAGCCTGTTTTGAATTGAAAGCAGCGTATAACCTGCATCGTAAAATAAAAAAGGCATGAAACAAATGCTGAACCATTGCAATAAATTTCAGCATTTTTATTTTGGCAAGTAGACTAAATGGAAAATGTAATCGCCGCGCAAACTATTACATTATCCCATTGTGTCTAACGATAAAAATTACATTAAGCCCCTACAACATTTATATTTGCTATCCCAACAAATATTGATTGGATGGACATGACGTTTTGTACATGAATTTATGGTCGCCAGAAGATGAATCCAACTGGGTTTGCTGATCCCCTAACTTTTCCTAAAGCGCCACGATGAGGCTCAAATTTGTGAGTTTGTGTGAAGTGTCTCGTTATCGTGCAGGTATGTTCTTTATTTTGGGCATTTTCCTGTAAGCAAACAGAAAACTTGTCAGGTGAAAGAAAGTGCATTTGCTCTGTTTTTATAAACAGAATACAAACATACAATTTACAACACAAACATCACCCCAACTCACAACTCGTTATCACCACCTACGCAGACAAAATCTCGAGAAAATATGATGTAATAACCACAACATTCAAGACAACACAACGAAATAACAAAATAGACAATAAACTGCAAACCAAATAAACATATGCATACGTTTCAACAATAAGCAGATAGTATACGCTTTTCCCCAGCACTTAGCTTCTTAGGAGCGCTCCAGAAAGCTTAATTACTTTCCCCATTTTCTAGTTTAGACATTCAATCTGGAAAACCATTTATAAGACATTTTTTAAACGCTGCCGCTCTAGCCATCTCAAAAGCCCACTCTTGGATTGATGGCATCCCTTCATTCCACCATCCTCTTAGAATAATCTGTCTGGTTATCATTAAACTAGTTTGGACCCAACTTCTTATGTGCTTATCAATCCCGCTTAAGATTTACCCATCTCCCAAAACAAATAGCCTAGTGCTGAATGGAACCAATCAGACATAGGTTATCCTGTGTTATCCTAGGTTATCCTGTGTACCAGTCCAAAATTCCTGGACCTTGTCAAAGGACAAGAGGACATGATTTAATTGGCCATTCCCTGTCTTACATTTCCAACAATTTTGAGTGTCTTTCATTCAAAGTCTAAACAATCTGCAGGGAGTCCAATAGAAGATGCGTGATCTTGAACTGAATGAGGCACATCCTCACATCTCCTGACATAGTTTTTTTAGTATTCCTACAAATTCTGTCCCACTCCTAATCATCCATTGTAATTTCAGATCCCTTTCCCGTGTCTTCTTGAGGGCTGACCAGGCTCCATCCGACAGGTTCTGAATGAGCATAGAATAATACCCAGAAGCCTCATGACCTTCACCATATTTCATCAACATCTTATCTAAACATTCTGGTGCATATGGGGCTGAAGAAGTGGATCCACAAATCCCTAATAACAGAGTAAGAATTTGCAAATACCTCAAAATTTGAGACCTGGGGTTTCCAAATTGCTATACCGCAGCCTCAAAGGATTTGAATACGCCACCAAGATACAAATCCCCCAGGGTAACAATTCCCTTTTCCAGCCAGTCCCTCCAAAGTACGTAGGGGGGCATTCGATCTGTTTTGAGGAAATGGGGAACAGATGCGCATGAGTGTTAACTTTACCTTAAATGAGATAGGATTGGCAAAGCCTATGTTTGTGTATGCAGTAAGCGGTTAGAACCAGTGTTTAGGGCAAGATTGTATCTTAATTGTGTGAAGTTCACGCTGCCCGCACAAGCTACATAAGTTGTTTGTCGCTCAGTATGAAGACAGATGTGAATCCTCTGTTAGGCAGATTGCGTCATTTGCTGCATGATTATCGTGCAAGTAACTTTTTGTTTTGGGCAAGATTGAAATTATAACAAAGAAAATGTAACCATCGGAAAGAATTCAGGATGGCAGAGCGGTTGAAGGTGCAGCGTCTCCCCTGCAGGCCTGGACTTTTGATGAAAACGCTTCCGATTGAACCATGTTACTTTGAAAATGCACAGCGCAATTGAAAGGAGTCTTACTTGTTTTGGTGTACAGTGTGTCTCTGTATTCAGCAGAACAGACAATGGTGTAGCCTTCACAGGTAAGTAGCAGCTCTACATCAGCACTGTTTGTGCAGTTACACGACAAAGTTTAAAACTGTCCCTGCATTGGCCGGGAATCGAACCCGGGCCTCCCGCGTGGCAGGCGAGAATTCTACCACTGAACCACCAATGCTCGGTACGTGTACCTTCTGTGGACCGCCACGCCCATTCTTCTGGCAAAGTTGGAACCTGGCCTCCCTCCAGGTGAGAGTTCGACCGCTGAACCAACAGTGCTTAACACTAGCACCGCCGGCCACTTTAGGGGTAGGCCTACTATAACCGCCAAGTCCGACGCCCAAGAGCATCTGTATCATTCCGTTTGCGCTGATGGGCCTTTAAAGGGCCATCCCTATCTATCACTATTGCAGCCTGTTTTGAATTGAAAGCAGCGTATAACCTGCATCGTAAAATAAAAAAGGCATGAAACAAATGCTGAACCATTGCAATAAATTTCAGCATTTTTATTTTGGCAAGTAGACTAAATGGAAAATGTAATCGCCGCGCAAACTATTACATTATCCCATTGTGTCTAACGATAAAAATTACATTAAGCCCCTACAACATTTATATTTGCTATCCCAACAAATATTGATTGGATGGACATGACGTTTTGTACATAAATTTATGGTCGCCAGAAGATGAATCCAACTGGGTTTGCTGATCCCCTAACTTTTCCTAAAGCGCCACGATGAGGCTCAAATTTGTGAGTTTGTGTGAAGTGTCTCGTTATCGTGCAGGTATGTTCTTTATTTTGGGCATTTTCCTGTAAGCAAACAGAAAACTTGTCAGGTGAAAGAAAGTGCATTTGCTCTGTTTTTATAAACAGAATACAAACATACAATTTACAACACAAACATCACCCCAACTCACAACTCGTTATCACCACCTACGCAGACAAAATCTCGAGAAAATATGATGTAATAACCACAACATTCAAGACAACACAACGAAATAACAAAATAGACAATAAACTGCAAACCAAATAAACATATGCATACGTTTCAACAATAAGCAGATAGTATACGCTTTTCCCCAGCACTTAGCTTCTTAGGAGCGCTCCAGAAAGCTTAATTACTTTCCCCATTTTCTAGTTTAGACATTCAATCTGGAAAACCATTTATAAGACATTTTTTAAACGCTGCCGCTCTAGCCATCTCAAAAGCCCACTCTTGGATTGATGGCATCCCTTCATTCCACCATCCTCTTAGAATAATCTGTCTGGTTATCATTAAACTAGTTTGGACCCAACTTCTTATGTGCTTATCAATCCCGCTTAAGATTTACCCATCTCCCAAAACAA
Source organism: Sander lucioperca (assembly GCF_008315115.2). Lineage (NCBI taxonomy): Eukaryota > Metazoa > Chordata > Actinopteri > Perciformes > Percidae > Sander > Sander lucioperca. The sequence continues at coordinate 25,030,943 of NC_050191.1, read as the reverse complement.
ATAGCCTAGTGCTGAATGGAACCAATCAGACATAGGTTATCCTGTGTTATCCTAGGTTATCCTGTGTACCAGTCCAAAATTCCTGGACCTTGTCAAAGGACAAGAGGACATGATTTAATTGGCCATTCCCTGTCTTACATTTCCAACAATTTTGAGTGTCTTTCATTCAAAGTCTAAACAATCTGCAGGGAGTCCAATAGAAGATGCGTGATCTTGAACTGAATGAGGCACATCCTCACATCTCCTGACATAGTTTTTTTAGTATTCCTACAAATTCTGTCCCACTCCTAATCATCCATTGTAATTTCAGATCCCTTTCCCGTGTCTTCTTGAGGGCTGACCAGGCTCCATCCGACAGGTTCTGAATGAGCATAGAATAATACCCAGAAGCCTCATGACCTTCACCATATTTCATCAACATCTTATCTAAACATTCTGGTGCATATGGGGCTGAAGAAGTGGATCCACAAATCCCTAATAACAGAGTAAGAATTTGCAAATACCTCAAAATTTGAGACCTGGGGTTTCCAAATTGCTATACCGCAGCCTCAAAGGATTTGAATACGCCACCAAGATACAAATCCCCCAGGGTAACAATTCCCTTTTCCAGCCAGTCCCTCCAAAGTACGTAGGGGGGCATTCGATCTGTTTTGAGGAAATGGGGAACAGATGCGCATGAGTGTTAACTTTACCTTAAATGAGATAGGATTGGCAAAGCCTATGTTTGTGTATGCAGTAAGCGGTTAGAACCAGTGTTTAGGGCAAGATTGTATCTTAATTGTGTGAAGTTCACGCTGCCCGCACAAGCTACATAAGTTGTTTGTCGCTCAGTATGAAGACAGATGTGAATCCTCTGTTAGGCAGATTGCGTCATTTGCTGCATGATTATCGTGCAAGTAACTTTTTGTTTTGGGCAAGATTGAAATTATAACAAAGAAAATGTAACCATCGGAAAGAATTCAGGATGGCAGAGCGGTTGAAGGTGCAGCGTCTCCCCTGCAGGCCTGGACTTTTGATGAAAACGCTTCCGATTGAACCATGTTACTTTGAAAATGCACAGCGCAATTGAAAGGAGTCTTACTTGTTTTGGTGTACAGTGTGTCTCTGTATTCAGCAGAACAGACAATGGTGTAGCCTTCACAGGTAAGTAGCAGCTCTACATCAGCACTGTTTGTGCAGTTACACGACAAAGTTTAAACTGTCCCTGCATTGGCCGGGAATCGAACCCGGGCCTCCCGCGTGGCAGGCGAGAATTCTACCACTGAACCACCAATGCTCGGTACGTGTACCTTCTGTGGACCGCCACGCCCATTCTTCTGGCAAAGTTGGAACCTGGCCTCCCTCCAGGTGAGAGTTCGACCGCTGAACCAACAGTGCTTAACACTAGCACCGCCGGCCACTTTAGGGGTAGGCCTACTATAACCGCCAAGTCCGACGCCCAAGAGCATCTGTATCATTCCGTTTGCGCTGATGGGCCTTTAAAGGGCCATCCCTATCTATCACTATTGCAGCCTGTTTTGAATTGAAAGCAGCGTATAACCTGCATCGTAAAATAAAAAAGGCATGAAACAAATGCTGAACCATTGCAATAAATTTCAGCATTTTTATTTTGGCAAGTAGACTAAATGGAAAATGTAATCGCCGCGCAAACTATTACATTATCCCATTGTGTCTAACGATAAAAATTACATTAAGCCCCTACAACATTTATATTTGCTATCCCAACAAATATTGATTGGATGGACATGACGTTTTGTACATAAATTTATGGTCGCCAGAAGATGAATCCAACTGGGTTTGCTGATCCCCTAACTTTTCCTAAAGCGCCACGATGAGGCTCAAATTTGTGAGTTTGTGTGAAGTGTCTCGTTATCGTGCAGGTATGTTCTTTATTTTGGGCATTTTCCTGTAAGCAAACAGAAAACTTGTCAGGTGAAAGAAAGTGCATTTGCTCTGTTTTTATAAACAGAATACAAACATACAATTTACAACACAAACATCACCCCAACTCACAACTCGTTATCACCACCTACGCAGACAAAATCTCGAGAAAATATGATGTAATAACCACAACATTCAAGACAACACAACGAAATAACAAAATAGACAATAAACTGCAAACCAAATAAACATATGCATACGTTTCAACAATAAGCAGATAGTATACGCTTTTCCCCAGCACTTAGCTTCTTAGGAGCGCTCCAGAAAGCTTAATTACTTTCCCCATTTTCTAGTTTAGACATTCAATCTGGAAAACCATTTATAAGACATTTTTTAAACGCTGCCGCTCTAGCCATCTCAAAAGCCCACTCTTGGATTGATGGCATCCCTTCATTCCACCATCCTCTTAGAATAATCTGTCTGGTTATCATTAAACTAGTTTGGACCCAACTTCTTATGTGCTTATCAATCCCGCTTAAGATTTACCCATCTCCCAAAACAAATAGCCTAGTGCTGAATGGAACCAATCAGACATAGGTTATCCTGTGTTATCCTAGGTTATCCTGTGTACCAGTCCAAAATTCCTGGACCTTGTCAAAGGACAAGAGGACATGATTTAATTGGCCATTCCCTGTCTTACATTTCCAACAATTTTGAGTGTCTTTCATTCAAAGTCTAAACAATCTGCAGGGAGTCCAATAGAAGATGCGTGATCTTGAACTGAATGAGGCACATCCTCACATCTCCTGACATAGTTTTTTTAGTATTCCTACAAATTCTGTCCCACTCCTAATCATCCATTGTAATTTTCAGATCCCTTTCCCGTGTCTTCTTGAGGGCTGACCAGGCTCCATCCGACAGGTTCTGAATGAGCATAGAATAATACCCAGAAGCCTCATGACCTTCACCATATTTCATCAACATCTTATCTAAACATTCTGGTGCATATGGGGCTGAAGAAGTGGATCCACAAATCCCTAATAACAGAGTAAGAATTTGCAAATACCTCAAAATTTGAGACCTGGGGTTTCCAAATTGCTATACCGCAGCCTCAAAGGATTTGAATACGCCACCAAGATACAAATCCCCCAGGGTAACAATTCCCTTTTCCAGCCAGTCCCTCCAAAGTACGTAGGGGGGCATTCGATCTGTTTTGAGGAAATGGGGAACAGATGCGCATGAGTGTTAACTTTACCTTAAATGAGATAGGATTGGCAAAGCCTATGTTTGTGTATGCAGTAAGCGGTTAGAACCAGTGTTTAGGGCAAGATTGTATCTTAATTGTGTGAAGTTCACGCTGCCCGCACAAGCTACATAAGTTGTTTGTCGCTCAGTATGAAGACAGATGTGAATCCTCTGTTAGGCAGATTGCGTCATTTGCTGCATGATTATCGTGCAAGTAACTTTTTGTTTTGGGCAAGATTGAAATTATAACAAAGAAAATGTAACCATCGGAAAGAATTCAGGATGGCAGAGCGGTTGAAGGTGCAGCGTCTCCCCTGCAGGCCTGGACTTTTGATGAAAACGCTTCCGATTGAACCATGTTACTTTGAAAATGCACAGCGCAATTGAAAGGAGTCTTACTTGTTTTGGTGTACAGTGTGTCTCTGTATTCAGCAGAACAGACAATGGTGTAGCCTTCACAGGTAAGTAGCAGCTCTACATCAGCACTGTTTGTGCAGTTACACGACAAAGTTTAAAACTGTCCCTGCATTGGCCGGGAATCGAACCCGGGCCTCCCGCGTGGCAGGCGAGAATTCTACCACTGAACCACCAATGCTCGGTACGTGTACCTTCTGTGGACCGCCACGCCCATTCTTCTGGCAAAGTTGGAACCTGGCCTCCCTCCAGGTGAGAGTTCGACCGCTGAACCAACAGTGCTTAACACTAGCACCGCCGGCCACTTTAGGGGTAGGCCTACTATAACCGCCAAGTCCGACGCCCAAGAGCATCTGTATCATTCCGTTTGCGCTGATGGGCCTTTAAAGGGCCATCCCTATCTATCACTATTGCAGCCTGTTTTGAATTGAAAGCAGCGTATAACCTGCATCGTAAAATAAAAAAGGCATGAAACAAATGCTGAACCATTGCAATAAATTTCAGCATTTTTATTTTGGCAAGTAGACTAAATGGAAAATGTAATCGCCGCGCAAACTATTACATTATCCCATTGTGTCTAACGATAAAAATTACATTAAGCCCCTACAACATTTATATTTGCTATCCCAACAAATATTGATTGGATGGACATGACGTTTTGTACATAAATTTATGGTCGCCAGAAGATGAATCCAACTGGGTTTGCTGATCCCCTAACTTTTCCTAAAGCGCCACGATGAGGCTCAAATTTGTGAGTTTGTGTGAAGTGTCTCGTTATCGTGCAGGTATGTTCTTTATTTTGGGCATTTTCCTGTAAGCAAACAGAAAACTTGTCAGGTGAAAGAAAGTGCATTTGCTCTGTTTTTATAAACAGAATACAAACATACAATTTACAACACAAACATCACCCCAACTCACAACTCGTTATCACCACCTACGCAGACAAAATCTCGAGAAAATATGATGTAATAACCACAACATTCAAGACAACACAACGAAATAACAAAATAGACAATAAACTGCAAACCAAATAAACATATGCATACGTTTCAACAATAAGCAGATAGTATACGCTTTTCCCCAGCACTTAGCTTCTTAGGAGCGCTCCAGAAAGCTTAATTACTTTCCCCATTTTCTAGTTTAGACATTCAATCTGGAAAACCATTTATAAGACATTTTTTAAACGCTGCCGCTCTAGCCATCTCAAAAGCCCACTCTTGGATTGATGGCATCCCTTCATTCCACCATCCTCTTAGAATAATCTGTCTGGTTATCATTAAACTAGTTTGGACCCAACTTCTTATGTGCTTATCAATCCCGCTTAAGATTTACCCATCTCCCAAAACAAATAGCCTAGTGCTGAATGGAACCAATCAGACATAGGTTATCCTGTGTTATCCTAGGTTATCCTGTGTACCAGTCCAAAATTCCTGGACCTTGTCAAAGGACAAGAGGACATGATTTAATTGGCCATTCCCTGTCTTACATTTCCAACAATTTTGAGTGTCTTTCATTCAAAGTCTAAACAATCTGCAGGGAGTCCAATAGAAGATGCGTGATCTTGAACTGAATGAGGCACATCCTCACATCTCCTGACATAGTTTTTTTAGTATTCCTACAAATTCTGTCCCACTCCTAATCATCCATTGTAATTTTCAGATCCCTTTCCCGTGTCTTCTTGAGGGCTGACCAGGCTCCATCCGACAGGTTCTGAATGAGCATAGAATAATACCCAGAAGCCTCATGACCTTCACCATATTTCATCAACATCTTATCTAAACATTCTGGTGCATATGGGGCTGAAGAAGTGGATCCACAAATCCCTAATAACAGAGTAAGAATTTGCAAATACCTCAAAATTTGAGACCTGGGGTTTCCAAATTGCTATACCGCAGCCTCAAAGGATTTGAATACGCCACCAAGATACAAATCCCCCAGGGTAACAATTCCCTTTTCCAGCCAGTCCCTCCAAAGTACGTAGGGGGGCATTCGATCTGTTTTGAGGAAATGGGGAACAGATGCGCATGAGTGTTAACTTTACCTTAAATGAGATAGGATTGGCAAAGCCTATGTTTGTGTATGCAGTAAGCGGTTAGAACCAGTGTTTAGGGCAAGATTGTATCTTAATTGTGTGAAGTTCACGCTGCCCGCACAAGCTACATAAGTTGTTTGTCGCTCAGTATGAAGACAGATGTGAATCCTCTGTTAGGCAGATTGCGTCATTTGCTGCATGATTATCGTGCAAGTAACTTTTTGTTTTGGGCAAGATTGAAATTATAACAAAGAAAATGTAACCATCGGAAAGAATTCAGGATGGCAGAGCGGTTGAAGGTGCAGCGTCTCCCCTGCAGGCCTGGACTTTTGATGAAAACGCTTCCGATTGAACCATGTTACTTTGAAAATGCACAGCGCAATTGAAAGGAGTCTTACTTGTTTTGGTGTACAGTGTGTCTCTGTATTCAGCAGAACAGACAATGGTGTAGCCTTCACAGGTAAGTAGCAGCTCTACATCAGCACTGTTTGTGCAGTTACACGACAAAGTTAAAACTGTCCCTGCATTGGCCGGGAATCGAACCCGGGCCTCCCGCGTGGCAGGCGAGAATTCTACCACTGAACCACCAATGCTCGGTACGTGTACCTTCTGTGGACCGCCACGCCCATTCTTCTGGCAAAGTTGGAACCTGGCCTCCCTCCAGGTGAGAGTTCGACCGCTGAACCAACAGTGCTTAACACTAGCACCGCCGGCCACTTTAGGGGTAGGCCTACTATAACCGCCAAGTCCGACGCCCAAGAGCATCTGTATCATTCCGTTTGCGCTGATGGGCCTTTAAAGGGCCATCCCTATCTATCACTATTGCAGCCTGTTTTGAATTGAAAGCAGCGTATAACCTGCATCGTAAAATAAAAAAGGCATGAAACAAATGCTGAACCATTGCAATAAATTTCAGCATTTTTATTTTGGCAAGTAGACTAAATGGAAAATGTAATCGCCGCGCAAACTATTACATTATCCCATTGTGTCTAACGATAAAAATTACATTAAGCCCCTACAACATTTATATTTGCTATCCCAACAAATATTGATTGGATGGACATGACGTTTTGTACATAAATTTATGGTCGCCAGAAGATGAATCCAACTGGGTTTGCTGATCCCCTAACTTTTCCTAAAGCGCCACGATGAGGCTCAAATTTGTGAGTTTGTGTGAAGTGTCTCGTTATCGTGCAGGTATGTTCTTTATTTTGGGCATTTTCCTGTAAGCAAACAGAAAACTTGTCAGGTGAAAGAAAGTGCATTTGCTCTGTTTTTATAAACAGAATACAAACATACAATTTACAACACAAACATCACCCCAACTCACAACTCGTTATCACCACCTACGCAGACAAAATCTCGAGAAAATATGATGTAATAACCACAACATTCAAGACAACACAACGAAATAACAAAATAGACAATAAACTGCAAACCAAATAAACATATGCATACGTTTCAACAATAAGCAGATAGTATACGCTTTTCCCCAGCACTTAGCTTCTTAGGAGCGCTCCAGAAAGCTTAATTACTTTCCCCATTTTCTAGTTTAGACATTCAATCTGGAAAACCATTTATAAGACATTTTTTAAACGCTGCCGCTCTAGCCATCTCAAAAGCCCACTCTTGGATTGATGGCATCCCTTCATTCCACCATCCTCTTAGAATAATCTGTCTGGTTATCATTAAACTAGTTTGGACCCAACTTCTTATGTGCTTATCAATCCCGCTTAAGATTTACCCATCTCCCAAAACAAATAGCCTAGTGCTGAATGGAACCAATCAGACATAGGTTATCCTGTGTTATCCTAGGTTATCCTGTGTACCAGTCCAAAATTCCTGGACCTTGTCAAAGGACAAGAGGACATGATTTAATTGGCCATTCCCTGTCTTACATTTCCAACAATTTTGAGTGTCTTTCATTCAAAGTCTAAACAATCTGCAGGGAGTCCAATAGAAGATGCGTGATCTTGAACTGAATGAGGCACATCCTCACATCTCCTGACATAGTTTTTTTAGTATTCCTACAAATTCTGTCCCACTCCTAATCATCCATTGTAATTTTCAGATCCCTTTCCCGTGTCTTCTTGAGGGCTGACCAGGCTCCATCCGACAGGTTCTGAATGAGCATAGAATAATACCCAGAAGCCTCATGACCTTCACCATATTTCATCAACATCTTATCTAAACATTCTGGTGCATATGGGGCTGAAGAAGTGGATCCACAAATCCCTAATAACAGAGTAAGAATTTGCAAATACCTCAAAATTTGAGACCTGGGGTTTCCAAATTGCTATACCGCAGCCTCAAAGGATTTGAATACGCCACCAAGATACAAATCCCCCAGGGTAACAATTCCCTTTTCCAGCCAGTCCCTCCAAAGTACGTAGGGGGGCATTCGATCTGTTTTGAGGAAATGGGGAACAGATGCGCATGAGTGTTAACTTTACCTTAAATGAGATAGGATTGGCAAAGCCTATGTTTGTGTATGCAGTAAGCGGTTAGAACCAGTGTTTAGGGCAAGATTGTATCTTAATTGTGTGAAGTTCACGCTGCCCGCACAAGCTACATAAGTTGTTTGTCGCTCAGTATGAAGACAGATGTGAATCCTCTGTTAGGCAGATTGCGTCATTTGCTGCATGATTATCGTGCAAGTAACTTTTTGTTTTGGGCAAGATTGAAATTATAACAAAGAAAATGTAACCATCGGAAAGAATTCAGGATGGCAGAGCGGTTGAAGGTGCAGCGTCTCCCCTGCAGGCCTGGACTTTTGATGAAAACGCTTCCGATTGAACCATGTTACTTTGAAAATGCACAGCGCAATTGAAAGGAGTCTTACTTGTTTTGGTGTACAGTGTGTCTCTGTATTCAGCAGAACAGACAATGGTGTAGCCTTCACAGGTAAGTAGCAGCTCTACATCAGCACTGTTTGTGCAGTTACACGACAAAGTTAAAACTGTCCCTGCATTGGCCGGGAATCGAACCCGGGCCTCCCGCGTGGCAGGCGAGAATTCTACCACTGAACCACCAATGCTCGGTACGTGTACCTTCTGTGGACCGCCACGCCCATTCTTCTGGCAAAGTTGGAACCTGGCCTCCCTCCAGGTGAGAGTTCGACCGCTGAACCAACAGTGCTTAACACTAGCACCGCCGGCCACTTTAGGGGTAGGCCTACTATAACCGCCAAGTCCGACGCCCAAGAGCATCTGTATCATTCCGTTTGCGCTGATGGGCCTTTAAAGGGCCATCCCTATCTATCACTATTGCAGCCTGTTTTGAATTGAAAGCAGCGTATAACCTGCATCGTAAAATAAAAAAGGCATGAAACAAATGCTGAACCATTGCAATAAATTTCAGCATTTTTATTTTGGCAAGTAGACTAAATGGAAAATGTAATCGCCGCGCAAACTATTACATTATCCCATTGTGTCTAACGATAAAAATTACATTAAGCCCCTACAACATTTATATTTGCTATCCCAACAAATATTGATTGGATGGACATGACGTTTTGTACATAAATTTATGGTCGCCAGAAGATGAATCCAACTGGGTTTGCTGATCCCCTAACTTTTCCTAAAGCGCCACGATGAGGCTCAAATTTGTGAGTTTGTGTGAAGTGTCTCGTTATCGTGCAGGTATGTTCTTTATTTTGGGCATTTTCCTGTAAGCAAACAGAAAACTTGTCAGGTGAAAGAAAGTGCATTTGCTCTGTTTTTATAAACAGAATACAAACATACAATTTACAACACAAACATCACCCCAACTCACAACTCGTTATCACCACCTACGCAGACAAAATCTCGAGAAAATATGATGTAATAACCACAACATTCAAGACAACACAACGAAATAACAAAATAGACAATAAACTGCAAACCAAATAAACATATGCATACGTTTCAACAATAAGCAGATAGTATACGCTTTTCCCCAGCACTTAGCTTCTTAGGAGCGCTCCAGAAAGCTTAATTACTTTCCCCATTTTCTAGTTTAGACATTCAATCTGGAAAACCATTTATAAGACATTTTTTAAACGCTGCCGCTCTAGCCATCTCAAAAGCCCACTCTTGGATTGATGGCATCCCTTCATTCCACCATCCTCTTAGAATAATCTGTCTGGTTATCATTAAACTAGTTTGGACCCAACTTCTTATGTGCTTATCAATCCCGCTTAAGATTTACCCATCTCCCAAAACAAATAGCCTAGTGCTGAATGGAACCAATCAGACATAGGTTATCCTGTGTTATCCTAGGTTATCCTGTGTACCAGTCCAAAATTCCTGGACCTTGTCAAAGGACAAGAGGACATGATTTAATTGGCCATTCCCTGTCTTACATTTCCAACAATTTTGAGTGTCTTTCATTCAAAGTCTAAACAATCTGCAGGGAGTCCAATAGAAGATGCGTGATCTTGAACTGAATGAGGCACATCCTCACATCTCCTGACATAGTTTTTTTAGTATTCCTACAAATTCTGTCCCACTCCTAATCATCCATTGTAATTTCAGATCCCTTTCCCGTGTCTTCTTGAGGGCTGACCAGGCTCCATCCGACAGGTTCTGAATGAGCATAGAATAATACCCAGAAGCCTCATGACCTTCACCATATTTCATCAACATCTTATCTAAACATTCTGGTGCATATGGGGCTGAAGAAGTGGATCCACAAATCCCTAATAACAGAGTAAGAATTTGCAAATACCTCAAAATTTGAGACCTGGGGTTTCCAAATTGCTATACCGCAGCCTCAAAGGATTTGAATACGCCACCAAGATACAAATCCCCCAGGGTAACAATTCCCTTTTCCAGCCAGTCCCTCCAAAGTACGTAGGGGGGCATTCGATCTGTTTTGAGGAAATGGGGAACAGATGCGCATGAGTGTTAACTTTACCTTAAATGAGATAGGATTGGCAAAGCCTATGTTTGTGTATGCAGTAAGCGGTTAGAACCAGTGTTTAGGGCAAGATTGTATCTTAATTGTGTGAAGTTCACGCTGCCCGCACAAGCTACATAAGTTGTTTGTCGCTCAGTATGAAGACAGATGTGAATCCTCTGTTAGGCAGATTGCGTCATTTGCTGCATGATTATCGTGCAAGTAACTTTTTGTTTTGGGCAAGATTGAAATTATAACAAAGAAAATGTAACCATCGGAAAGAATTCAGGATGGCAGAGCGGTTGAAGGTGCAGCGTCTCCCCTGCAGGCCTGGACTTTTGATGAAAACGCTTCCGATTGAACCATGTTACTTTGAAAATGCACAGCGCAATTGAAAGGAGTCTTACTTGTTTTGGTGTACAGTGTGTCTCTGTATTCAGCAGAACAGACAATGGTGTAGCCTTCACAGGTAAGTAGCAGCTCTACATCAGCACTGTTTGTGCAGTTACACGACAAAGTTTAAACTGTCCCTGCATTGGCCGGGAATCGAACCCGGGCCTCCCGCGTGGCAGGCGAGAATTCTACCACTGAACCACCAATGCTCGGTACGTGTACCTTCTGTGGACCGCCACGCCCATTCTTCTGGCAAAGTTGGAACCTGGCCTCCCTCCAGGTGAGAGTTCGACCGCTGAACCAACAGTGCTTAACACTAGCACCGCCGGCCACTTTAGGGGTAGGCCTACTATAACCGCCAAGTCCGACGCCCAAGAGCATCTGTATCATTCCGTTTGCGCTGATGGGCCTTTAAAGGGCCATCCCTATCTATCACTATTGCAGCCTGTTTTGAATTGAAAGCAGCGTATAACCTGCATCGTAAAATAAAAAAGGCATGAAACAAATGCTGAACCATTGCAATAAATTTCAGCATTTTTATTTTGGCAAGTAGACTAAATGGAAAATGTAATCGCCGCGCAAACTATTACATTATCCCATTGTGTCTAACGATAAAAATTACATTAAGCCCCTACAACATTTATATTTGCTATCCCAACAAATATTGATTGGATGGACATGACGTTTTGTACATAATTTATGGTCGCCAGAAGATGAATCCAACTGGGTTTGCTGATCCCCTAACTTTTCCTAAAGCGCCACGATGAGGCTCAAATTTGTGAGTTTGTGTGAAGTGTCTCGTTATCGTGCAGGTATGTTCTTTATTTTGGGCATTTTCCTGTAAGCAAACAGAAAACTTGTCAGGTGAAAGAAAGTGCATTTGCTCTGTTTTTATAAACAGAATACAAACATACAATTTACAACACAAACATCACCCCAACTCACAACTCGTTATCACCACCTACGCAGACAAAATCTCGAGAAAATATGATGTAATAACCACAACATTCAAGACAACACAACGAAATAACAAAATAGACAATAAACTGCAAACCAAATAAACATATGCATACGTTTCAACAATAAGCAGATAGTATACGCTTTTCCCCAGCACTTAGCTTCTTAGGAGCGCTCCAGAAAGCTTAATTACTTTCCCCATTTTCTAGTTTAGACATTCAATCTGGAAAACCATTTATAAGACATTTTTTAAACGCTGCCGCTCTAGCCATCTCAAAAGCCCACTCTTGGATTGATGGCATCCCTTCATTCCACCATCCTCTTAGAATAATCTGTCTGGTTATCATTAAACTAGTTTGGACCCAACTTCTTATGTGCTTATCAATCCCGCTTAAGATTTACCCATCTCCCAAAACAAATAGCCTAGTGCTGAATGGAACCAATCAGACATAGGTTATCCTGTGTTATCCTAGGTTATCCTGTGTACCAGTCCAAAATTCCTGGACCTTGTCAAAGGACAAGAGGACATGATTTAATTGGCCATTCCCTGTCTTACATTTCCAACAATTTTGAGTGTCTTTCATTCAAAGTCTAAACAATCTGCAGGGAGTCCAATAGAAGATGCGTGATCTTGAACTGAATGAGGCACATCCTCACATCTCCTGACATAGTTTTTTTAGTATTCCTACAAATTCTGTCCCACTCCTAATCATCCATTGTAATTTTCAGATCCCTTTCCCGTGTCTTCTTGAGGGCTGACCAGGCTCCATCCGACAGGTTCTGAATGAGCATAGAATAATACCCAGAAGCCTCATGACCTTCACCATATTTCATCAACATCTTATCTAAACATTCTGGTGCATATGGGGCTGAAGAAGTGGATCCACAAATCCCTAATAACAGAGTAAGAATTTGCAAATACCTCAAAATTTGAGACCTGGGGTTTCCAAATTGCTATACCGCAGCCTCAAAGGATTTGAATACGCCACCAAGATACAAATCCCCCAGGGTAACAATTCCCTTTTCCAGCCAGTCCCTCCAAAGTACGTAGGGGGGCATTCGATCTGTTTTGAGGAAATGGGGAACAGATGCGCATGAGTGTTAACTTTACCTTAAATGAGATAGGATTGGCAAAGCCTATGTTTGTGTATGCAGTAAGCGGTTAGAACCAGTGTTTAGGGCAAGATTGTATCTTAATTGTGTGAAGTTCACGCTGCCCGCACAAGCTACATAAGTTGTTTGTCGCTCAGTATGAAGACAGATGTGAATCCTCTGTTAGGCAGATTGCGTCATTTGCTGCATGATTATCGTGCAAGTAACTTTTTGTTTTGGGCAAGATTGAAATTATAACAAAGAAAATGTAACCATCGGAAAGAATTCAGGATGGCAGAGCGGTTGAAGGTGCAGCGTCTCCCCTGCAGGCCTGGACTTTTGATGAAAACGCTTCCGATTGAACCATGTTACTTTGAAAATGCACAGCGCAATTGAAAGGAGTCTTACTTGTTTTGGTGTACAGTGTGTCTCTGTATTCAGCAGAACAGACAATGGTGTAGCCTTCACAGGTAAGTAGCAGCTCTACATCAGCACTGTTTGTGCAGTTACACGACAAAGTTTAAACTGTCCCTGCATTGGCCGGGAATCGAACCCGGGCCTCCCGCGTGGCAGGCGAGAATTCTACCACTGAACCACCAATGCTCGGTACGTGTACCTTCTGTGGACCGCCACGCCCATTCTTCTGGCAAAGTTGGAACCTGGCCTCCCTCCAGGTGAGAGTTCGACCGCTGAACCAACAGTGCTTAACACTAGCACCGCCGGCCACTTTAGGGGTAGGCCTACTATAACCGCCAAGTCCGACGCCCAAGAGCATCTGTATCATTCCGTTTGCGCTGATGGGCCTTTAAAGGGCCATCCCTATCTATCACTATTGCAGCCTGTTTTGAATTGAAAGCAGCGTATAACCTGCATCGTAAAATAAAAAAGGCATGAAACAAATGCTGAACCATTGCAATAAATTTCAGCATTTTTATTTTGGCAAGTAGACTAAATGGAAAATGTAATCGCCGCGCAAACTATTACATTATCCCATTGTGTCTAACGATAAAAATTACATTAAGCCCCTACAACATTTATATTTGCTATCCCAACAAATATTGATTGGATGGACATGACGTTTTGTACATAAATTTATGGTCGCCAGAAGATGAATCCAACTGGGTTTGCTGATCCCCTAACTTTTCCTAAAGCGCCACGATGAGGCTCAAATTTGTGAGTTTGTGTGAAGTGTCTCGTTATCGTGCAGGTATGTTCTTTATTTTGGGCATTTTCCTGTAAGCAAACAGAAAACTTGTCAGGTGAAAGAAAGTGCATTTGCTCTGTTTTTATAAACAGAATACAAACATACAATTTACAACACAAACATCACCCCAACTCACAACTCGTTATCACCACCTACGCAGACAAAATCTCGAGAAAATATGATGTAATAACCACAACATTCAAGACAACACAACGAAATAACAAAATAGACAATAAACTGCAAACCAAATAAACATATGCATACGTTTCAACAATAAGCAGATAGTATACGCTTTTCCCCAGCACTTAGCTTCTTAGGAGCGCTCCAGAAAGCTTAATTACTTTCCCCATTTTCTAGTTTAGACATTCAATCTGGAAAACCATTTATAAGACATTTTTTAAACGCTGCCGCTCTAGCCATCTCAAAAGCCCACTCTTGGATTGATGGCATCCCTTCATTCCACCATCCTCTTAGAATAATCTGTCTGGTTATCATTAAACTAGTTTGGACCCAACTTCTTATGTGCTTATCAATCCCGCTTAAGATTTACCCATCTCCCAAAACAAATAGCCTAGTGCTGAATGGAACCAATCAGACATAGGTTATCCTGTGTTATCCTAGGTTATCCTGTGTACCAGTCCAAAATTCCTGGACCTTGTCAAAGGACAAGAGGACATGATTTAATTGGCCATTCCCTGTCTTACATTTCCAACAATTTTGAGTGTCTTTCATTCAAAGTCTAAACAATCTGCAGGGAGTCCAATAGAAGATGCGTGATCTTGAACTGAATGAGGCACATCCTCACATCTCCTGACATAGTTTTTTTAGTATTCCTACAAATTCTGTCCCACTCCTAATCATCCATTGTAATTTTCAGATCCCTTTCCCGTGTCTTCTTGAGGGCTGACCAGGCTCCATCCGACAGGTTCTGAATGAGCATAGAATAATACCCAGAAGCCTCATGACCTTCACCATATTTCATCAACATCTTATCTAAACATTCTGGTGCATATGGGGCTGAAGAAGTGGATCCACAAATCCCTAATAACAGAGTAAGAATTTGCAAATACCTCAAAATTTGAGACCTGGGGTTTCCAAATTGCTATACCGCAGCCTCAAAGGATTTGAATACGCCACCAAGATACAAATCCCCCAGGGTAACAATTCCCTTTTCCAGCCAGTCCCTCCAAAGTACGTAGGGGGGCATTCGATCTGTTTTGAGGAAATGGGGAACAGATGCGCATGAGTGTTAACTTTACCTTAAATGAGATAGGATTGGCAAAGCCTATGTTTGTGTATGCAGTAAGCGGTTAGAACCAGTGTTTAGGGCAAGATTGTATCTTAATTGTGTGAAGTTCACGCTGCCCGCACAAGCTACATAAGTTGTTTGTCGCTCAGTATGAAGACAGATGTGAATCCTCTGTTAGGCAGATTGCGTCATTTGCTGCATGATTATCGTGCAAGTAACTTTTTGTTTTGGGCAAGATTGAAATTATAACAAAGAAAATGTAACCATCGGAAAGAATTCAGGATGGCAGAGCGGTTGAAGGTGCAGCGTCTCCCCTGCAGGCCTGGACTTTTGATGAAAACGCTTCCGATTGAACCATGTTACTTTGAAAATGCACAGCGCAATTGAAAGGAGTCTTACTTGTTTTGGTGTACAGTGTGTCTCTGTATTCAGCAGAACAGACAATGGTGTAGCCTTCACAGGTAAGTAGCAGCTCTACATCAGCACTGTTTGTGCAGTTACACGACAAAGTTTAAACTGTCCCTGCATTGGCCGGGAATCGAACCCGGGCCTCCCGCGTGGCAGGCGAGAATTCTACCACTGAACCACCAATGCTCGGTACGTGTACCTTCTGTGGACCGCCACGCCCATTCTTCTGGCAAAGTTGGAACCTGGCCTCCCTCCAGGTGAGAGTTCGACCGCTGAACCAACAGTGCTTAACACTAGCACCGCCGGCCACTTTAGGGGTAGGCCTACTATAACCGCCAAGTCCGACGCCCAAGAGCATCTGTATCATTCCGTTTGCGCTGATGGGCCTTTAAAGGGCCATCCCTATCTATCACTATTGCAGCCTGTTTTGAATTGAAAGCAGCGTATAACCTGCATCGTAAAATAAAAAAGGCATGAAACAAATGCTGAACCATTGCAATAAATTTCAGCATTTTTATTTTGGCAAGTAGACTAAATGGAAAATGTAATCGCCGCGCAAACTATTACATTATCCCATTGTGTCTAACGATAAAAATTACATTAAGCCCCTACAACATTTATATTTGCTATCCCAACAAATATTGATTGGATGGACATGACGTTTTGTACATAAATTTATGGTCGCCAGAAGATGAATCCAACTGGGTTTGCTGATCCCCTAACTTTTCCTAAAGCGCCACGATGAGGCTCAAATTTGTGAGTTTGTGTGAAGTGTCTCGTTATCGTGCAGGTATGTTCTTTATTTTGGGCATTTTCCTGTAAGCAAACAGAAAACTTGTCAGGTGAAAGAAAGTGCATTTGCTCTGTTTTTATAAACAGAATACAAACATACAATTTACAACACAAACATCACCCCAACTCACAACTCGTTATCACCACCTACGCAGACAAAATCTCGAGAAAATATGATGTAATAACCACAACATTCAAGACAACACAACGAAATAACAAAATAGACAATAAACTGCAAACCAAATAAACATATGCATACGTTTCAACAATAAGCAGATAGTATACGCTTTTCCCCAGCACTTAGCTTCTTAGGAGCGCTCCAGAAAGCTTAATTACTTTCCCCATTTTCTAGTTTAGACATTCAATCTGGAAAACCATTTATAAGACATTTTTTAAACGCTGCCGCTCTAGCCATCTCAAAAGCCCACTCTTGGATTGATGGCATCCCTTCATTCCACCATCCTCTTAGAATAATCTGTCTGGTTATCATTAAACTAGTTTGGACCCAACTTCTTATGTGCTTATCAATCCCGCTTAAGATTTACCCATCTCCCAAAACAAATAGCCTAGTGCTGAATGGAACCAATCAGACATAGGTTATCCTGTGTTATCCTAGGTTATCCTGTGTACCAGTCCAAAATTCCTGGACCTTGTCAAAGGACAAGAGGACATGATTTAATTGGCCATTCCCTGTCTTACATTTCCAACAATTTTGAGTGTCTTTCATTCAAAGTCTAAACAATCTGCAGGGAGTCCAATAGAAGATGCGTGATCTTGAACTGAATGAGGCACATCCTCACATCTCCTGACATAGTTTTTTTAGTATTCCTACAAATTCTGTCCCACTCCTAATCATCCATTGTAATTTTCAGATCCCTTTCCCGTGTCTTCTTGAGGGCTGACCAGGCTCCATCCGACAGGTTCTGAATGAGCATAGAATAATACCCAGAAGCCTCATGACCTTCACCATATTTCATCAACATCTTATCTAAACATTCTGGTGCATATGGGGCTGAAGAAGTGGATCCACAAATCCCTAATAACAGAGTAAGAATTTGCAAATACCTCAAAATTTGAGACCTGGGGTTTCCAAATTGCTATACCGCAGCCTCAAAGGATTTGAATACGCCACCAAGATACAAATCCCCCAGGGTAACAATTCCCTTTTCCAGCCAGTCCCTCCAAAGTACGTAGGGGGGCATTCGATCTGTTTTGAGGAAATGGGGAACAGATGCGCATGAGTGTTAACTTTACCTTAAATGAGATAGGATTGGCAAAGCCTATGTTTGTGTATGCAGTAAGCGGTTAGAACCAGTGTTTAGGGCAAGATTGTATCTTAATTGTGTGAAGTTCACGCTGCCCGCACAAGCTACATAAGTTGTTTGTCGCTCAGTATGAAGACAGATGTGAATCCTCTGTTAGGCAGATTGCGTCATTTGCTGCATGATTATCGTGCAAGTAACTTTTTGTTTTGGGCAAGATTGAAATTATAACAAAGAAAATGTAACCATCGGAAAGAATTCAGGATGGCAGAGCGGTTGAAGGTGCAGCGTCTCCCCTGCAGGCCTGGACTTTTGATGAAAACGCTTCCGATTGAACCATGTTACTTTGAAAATGCACAGCGCAATTGAAAGGAGTCTTACTTGTTTTGGTGTACAGTGTGTCTCTGTATTCAGCAGAACAGACAATGGTGTAGCCTTCACAGGTAAGTAGCAGCTCTACATCAGCACTGTTTGTGCAGTTACACGACAAAGTTAAAACTGTCCCTGCATTGGCCGGGAATCGAACCCGGGCCTCCCGCGTGGCAGGCGAGAATTCTACCACTGAACCACCAATGCTCGGTACGTGTACCTTCTGTGGACCGCCACGCCCATTCTTCTGGCAAAGTTGGAACCTGGCCTCCCTCCAGGTGAGAGTTCGACCGCTGAACCAACAGTGCTTAACACTAGCACCGCCGGCCACTTTAGGGGTAGGCCTACTATAACCGCCAAGTCCGACGCCCAAGAGCATCTGTATCATTCCGTTTGCGCTGATGGGCCTTTAAAGGGCCATCCCTATCTATCACTATTGCAGCCTGTTTTGAATTGAAAGCAGCGTATAACCTGCATCGTAAAATAAAAAAGGCATGAAACAAATGCTGAACCATTGCAATAAATTTCAGCATTTAGTAAGTATCAGTCTTTTGGGTCCGTGTACTTGGTGGCCAACGGATTTTCGTTTTGAAAGGAAAAAAACAAAAACGAAAAACGGCCAGTTTCCCAATTACCATTAGTAAATAGGAAAACAAAAAACGAAAACAACCCATTATTCGTTTTTTGTTTTGATATTAAAAAACGGAAAACGAAAAACAATCTCGTTATCCGATTGTCTTTGATGTATTTTTAGATGGAACTCGGAAATTAAAATACGTGTGTATAAGTCGTATTCCTTAATTTTGCATTGGTATTTTTTTCGTGACCCGGAAGTTACTCCCGCCACGCCAAGACCCGCCCTTCAATAGCATTTATTGGCCAGTACTGCCTGTAAGATCCGTTCTGTGGATGCGCATAATTACGTAGTAGAAAACTAACAATGTCCCTGTGCGATTTGTAACTGTCGGTACACGATCCGTTCTGCCTGCACGATAGACTGTATATAAGTAACATGTGTCAACACTTTATGACCAAACATTACAACTTTTTTATTAAATCTTTATTATACAATAGTCATAGCTACAAACATTCGAAACTTGTCACTGATCCAAAACCGTGTAGCGACATCGTTGTTGTGTTGTTTACGTTAATGTTTTTACCTAATACTTCTTTTTGACTAATAACCATAGACTGTCTATTATTAATGCGATGAAGTGTAAACGTACATAAGTGTCCTTTTGAAGATGGGATGACAGCTCTCCCAGCCACCACTGCTGTATACCACTATAGTAGCTACATGCTAACGGCAGTAAACACTATAGTAACTACATGCTAACGGTCATCTTAGCTGGCAATGTTGTTAAATTCTCCCCAATTCCGGGTCACATTCCTGCTGAAACATGTCCGATTGTGTAGTATTTGGTCTGCGATTTTTGACGTTAGAAAGTGCTGCTTCGTTCCACTACAATCTAACGTTACCATACTCATAGCTAACTATTGTAGCTGCATGCTAACGCGACATAGCGGAGCATATATAGCTAGCTATGTACGTATATAGCAGGACTTTGTACCGTAAAAAATCACCAATAAAGGCTTCTAAACCAAATACTAAACAAATACAAATACAGTAAAGTGACCGGAATTAGGGGTGAAATGTCCAGCATTGAGCTACATAATAGTTTGCTAGGAGTATGCTGGTCTCTCACAGAGATCTCATTTGTAGCCCTGTTTTTACCTGATACTTTCATAAAAGTACAAACACATGAAGTGAGAGGTATACACATGCTTAAACTTTATTTAAAACATGGTTAACCTGAAGCAGGACAGAGTCATGACTTATAACACCAAAACAAGGCTTCTAGCTCAGGTTAGCTAGCGTTAGCAAATTACTTTCAAAGTTGTAAAGAAATGACGAAACGTAAAATTTGAAGCCTTTATTTAATTTGCTACATGGTGTTGTACTGGATGGCCGGACGACCTCCGTATATCATTAACAGATACTTTAGGCAACTCCAGCAAACACCTTGTAAACTTCATCTTTGCCATCATAACGGTCTACTGTCACTGTCTAATGTTTTCTTGTCCAAACAAGAATGTCCAAACATCCTTATGCCAATGCGTGCATAGAGCTGTGAAGTTTGCCGGTGTTCGCGCAAGCGTAGAACTGATCAGGCAGTGCACAGAACGGATTTTACAGGCGGTACAGATCGGGTACTGACAAAGGAATAAGATTTATACACACATTTTAATTTCCGAGTTCCATCTACAAATACATCAAAGAAAATCGGATAACGAGATTGTTTTTCGTTTTCCGTTTTTTAATATCAAAACAAAAAACGAATAATGGGTTGTTTTCCGTTTTTTGTTTTCCTATTTACTAATGGTAATTGGGAAACTGGCCGTTTTTCGTTTTTGTTTTTTTCTTTTCAAAACGAAAATCCGTTGGCCACCAAGTACACGGACCCTTTTGCTTATGTGGATGAAAATATATGATACGTGTAAAATTGCTGTGGTTACTAACACTTGAGTGCATGTGTTTGCATGTACAGTATGTGTGTCATGTTGCTTCCCCTGCTTAGGCTAAATTCTAATGAGTGACTACTAAATATTAATCCTTTAAAAAAAAATGATTGCATGTGTATGAATGAACATATTCTTTATATATTATTATAAGAAACAGTCCGTTTCACTATATAAGACTGAGATAAGCAGGTGAAGTAAAAGATGGGTGCCTTAACTTACTAACACAAATTTTTGTATTTTGCCAAAAATATAAATGACTGAAAATACTTTTTCTGTTGTAGCACCATCAGCTACACAGTCTAGAACAACTACATTGAAGAGCTCACAAGAAGATGGTAAATGCACTGTATTTTGCTTCATCCATTTAAAGCTTTCTGTCATATTCTCTATGCTTTTGTCCGTTATAAACTAATAATTGATTTTTTTGTTGTTGTCCTTCCCTCCTTGCAACCCAAGCCCTGCCAACTGTAAGGAGACCTGTGCCCCTTCCTCAGGAGCTGAGGTTTCTGATGCCAAAAACAGCAGGTCCTCTGCCAACAGAGACAACTGTAACAGTTCCAGGTGTGTATTATTTTAACTGTATTTGCGTCTTTAAAAAATATCCATATGTTGTTCCATCCATATGTTGTGTCCATCATAACTGTTGTAAATCCTTTAAAATATGTTTAATTGTTGTATATCAGATACTGTTCCACAGTTTTAAGACAAGCCAGCATTTAAGTGTACAGCCTGCTAAGTTTCAGGGACTAAAATGTAGATGTAAAGTGTAGTGTCATATTACTTTTTTACTTTATCTTACCTGTAAATAATAATGAAATGTTTAATATTCTATATAGTGTCAGAGGCACTTGTGATTACTCCGTCTGCAGAGCCCAGTCAACCGGCGCTGCAGCCACCGATTGCACAGAGAGCTCAAAGTACGTTTTTGAATGTTTTTTATTTGAATTGTGTGCGTTTCATAAAGATAGAATCAAGTCAAAACAAAATCTTAATAATTTTCCTTGTTATTATTCTTGTCTTACTAGGTCAGCCGGTACCCAGGCCATCAAGGGTCCCTAGCATTCCTCCTCCACAGCTTCCTGGCTATGACCATGATGTCAGTCAGTGGAACTGTTCTCAACAGCAGAGGATCTGGATGAAGACAGAGCTGGAATCGATGGGTCTCTGGCCGGGCTCCATTCCTGTGCGCAACCCCATGAAGATGGTGTCATTGTGGCGTTTCCCTCCCCAGCCAGAATTAATTGACAGCATCTCTGATCTTCCATCCCCAAAGTACTTTCAGCTCCATCCCTTTTTTATATGGAAGCCAGAGAATGACTTAATGGCAAGGCTGAGGAACAACGACACTCTGCCATGCATTGAAGGTTGCGCTCAGGCCCAAGTTGCCTCTGCAGGTGTTGGTAGACCTCGTGTGATTGTTGGCATCACTGGACAGTACTACCTTTTTTCATCCAGGCTGTGCTGTAAAGTTTGCCGGAAGAGGTGGTATGCTGACAACCCACTGTGGCTGGAAAAATTACCAAAGAGGTTCACAAACCTGTTGCCGGCAATACTGACCTACAAGAAGGCCATCTGTAAATCCGTAATGGACGAGCTCAGGCGCACAGGTAACTCACCCACCGACATGGCAAAGCAGATCATGGAGATGATGCACCTGAAATACGAACGTGCTCACCTGGCCTTCCTCCTTACCTGCCAGAACATCATGGATGGTGAGGCAGGAAAATATGACCTAAGAACCATCACTCAGTTCATAAGACAGGAAACCAAGCCAGCTCCCTTTGGAGAGTATGGGGATTCAGATGGCTGGAATGGGATCTCTGTGTCTGCACACTACCTAACTGACTGCCTACTGCATGAGTACCAACACCAAGAGGGTGCTATCGCAAAGCTTCTTCAGGGCACCTTTGGACAGGCTTTCCGCTCAGACCACACACGGAAAGTTGCTAGGAAGGTCACCTTTTCATCTGGGACCATGTCATCATATGCAGTCATGAATGAGAACTGGATGATCCTTTCATGGGTGATGGTGCAGTCTGAGACAGAAAAGTCACTGAAGCCCATGTATGAAGGTATAGCACACCGCTACAGCACTGCAGGCATAGAGAAGGCACACTACCAGTGGGTAGACAGGTAAGATATAAACAGTATATTTTGCTTTCATTGGTGACATGAACAGCTAATAATCACAATTAACTTGGCTTTTAATTTTTCATAATTTCACTTTGCATTCATTTTATTTTATTTTCATGACTGAATACACTGAAGTGTAAATAGGGATTGATATCACTGCTTTAACATTAATGGCTATACTGTGTCTCTATTTCTTCTTTCAGGGATTGCTGCGCAGCATTTAAGGTTGCAGAATCTTACACAGGAGAGCATATGAACTGGGATGCTTGGACAACTACTAATGACATTGTTGCTGATGCCACTACTGGTGACCTGCTGAACACTTGTGCATCAAGATCCCACTACAATGAAAACATAATTATCAAGCTGGACTTGTTCCACTGTTTGAGACGGTTCCTCCGTGAGTGTGTGTCAGAGCATCATCCCCTGTACAGTTCCTTTGCTCAGTTCCTGTCTGCAGCCTTTTCAGTGGTGGATCAGGAAGACCTGCAGAGGCTTAAAGAGGCATATGCCTTCTGTGGAATTCAGCCTGCCAACCCAACAAAGGCACACATTCGCGAGCACTGCAGGACCAGAATTCCACAGCCTGAGGAGCTTGTCAAGAGAGTCGAGGGAGTTTTCCAGCACTTTCACCTCACAACTGATCCAAACGGCGTTCCTCTCTTCAAGCCCTCTATGCTGAAGACATGGCGCATTCAGCGCATACACATCTTGCGTGGGTGCCTGAGTGATCCTGAGGTTGAAGGTGGGATCTTGTACAGGCACGGAGGAACACTGCAGCTTAACCACGTGCAGGGGGAAGGTGCTAAAGTTCCTGTGTGGATCCCCATCAGAGGCACTTCACAGCAAGAGGGATACCATTTCCATCAGGCTCAGTGGGTCACTGGAACACGCGTCTCCACAGAGCTGTTCCAAGCCCAGGGGATGACAGGGGTGGCACGGTGGAATTACCAGCGCCTGGTGGACTTGAAACAGCCAGATGTTCACCTCCCAACTGTCTTTGATCCAGCTTTAATGGCAGAACTAAATGCAGTCTCTGAAAGAGTGCTGGGGCATGTGAAGTATGCAGCTTTTCATTTCACTGGCAGAGACACTGGAGAGAAGTTTGGCTTGGAATATGTTGAGCCTGGTTGCCGCCCAGTTCCTCTAGACTGGAATAAGCACAGGAGCAACACAGACTTAACCCATGCCCAGAATCCCCCTCCTCAAAGCAGCCCACCCACTGCCCAGGCTGAGCTTCCTCAGTCATCCTCCAGCTCACCACCCAAGCTGTTTCAGTTTGCTGCATGCCCTCCTGCTGTTAAACCAGATGTGACTCCAAGTACAACTCCTGAGCCTCAGACAGAGCCAGGTAAACATTTGACAGACAAAGTGGTGGACAAAACTTCAGTATCAGTAGCAGTGCCTAGGTTTCAATCATATTAATAGCCTTTATAAATAAGTTACATCTTTCTTTTCTTAGAGAGTTAACAATATGAGAGCTTCATGTAATGTGTTATTGAATAGACGTTTACATAAACATAATCATCCATCAGCCATTGTCTAAACAAACTTACCAACTGGAAAGTGAGTTTTCACCCATACAAGTGTATGAATTGTTTTGTGGTTTGTTTGTTTTATCTTTTTTTGGGGCAGAATGACTTATTGTACTCTGTCTTTTGTTGTTATAGAAACCAGAAGTCCGCTGTCTCTCCCCTTGCTTTCCTCACCATCTGGTGCTCGCACTGGACCTGTGAAGACAGGTGGGAGGGTGTTTGTGTTGGACCACAAGCGCTGGCCAACCCCTATGAAAAAGGCTATTGACGACCTGCTTAATAAACACCGTGGCCAGAAGGACATGCTCAAGCTTGTAGACCAGGACTATGCTGGTCTAGTTCACAACTCCTGTAAAGACCCAAACAGCATGCTCCACCCAACAACCAAACTACATATTGCACAGTATTTAAAGCACCTCAGCAAATTGTTAAACACCAGCTCCTCTTTAAATACCAGCCCAGAAAAACTGCAAGAGAGGCAGGAACTCTGGCACTCTCTGACCAAGGGGAGTACGACTACCAGTGTGCCAGTTGTTACCATGCCTGCTGCAGTTGTTAATCCACCACCACCTGTGCAGACCCTGGCCACACCTCTAACTCAAGACTCTATTGAGAAAATAGTTAAAAACATAATGGACAAGGAGCAGCAGCAACAACAGCCGGAACAAAAAAAGGCACAGACAAAAACATGTCTTTCCTGTGGCCAGCCAAAGTCGAGGTATCTTCCATCCACTTCTTTTACCAGCAAGGCTCTGTCAGGTATTTCTACTGCTCCACTAAGGTTTTTAAAGCCTATGCCTTTAATGACTTTACACAGACAGAGTTCTTTCAGCAGGAACTAGATGCCACAAAGAAAAGGGTGGAGGACAGAGGACAGCAAAAGAGGAAAAGGACCCCCACAGAGGAGTCCCAGCCCACAGGTCGCAAGTGTTGGTTTTGCAGAATGGAACTGAAGCAGGGCCCAAACAGTCCTCATATTCACACTGGATTCCCTGGAATTCCCACTGGAAAGTACATTTACTGCCCTGCTAAAGTCTTTTCTATTTACAAAGACCAGGGCATGGAGAAGGAGATGACCTGGAAAGAGTTCCAGGAGTCTGCCTTTTATAAGTCAGAAAAACTGAGGTGGGAGGTCGAAAAGGGAAAATGACGGACATTGAGAGGGGTGGGTTTAGTGTTGTATATACTGTATATTTTGCCCATTTCGTATTTATTTTACATATTATTTTATTTTGTGTATGTGTGACCTTGCACTATGGGGCTTGGTGTGTTTAAACTGTCATTGTTGTATTTAATAAACAAGACATTGCATTAACCAATATTTACGTGTCTCATTACTAAGTGCATAACGTTAACAGAACAGTAAAATGTCTATAATTGAATGCAAAGGTTTTAAGAAATTGTAATGTTACACATACTAAGAAAACTGTAATATTAGTGGTTAATAGCCATGAGTAAGTCAAGTATTTGATACAACCATGTCATTATATATTTTTAGTATATCAGCTTTTTGTTTAAGGTATTTACTTGACTAAAGATTTAAAAACAAAAAACATACTAATATATACCTATTTATCTTTAATAATGCATCACAGACATTGCCCCAACTGGGATTCGAACCTGCGTCCAGATAATAATTATTAAATATGCAGGAAAAAACTCCGCTTCTTCAGTACCTTGGACAGCGTTAATAATGCCGCAACTTCATCTAAAGGATCGTCCACGATCCCAAACGGCACCTCTGATTCATATTTAGATAATTTAATAACAGTTAAACGTAGAGACTTACTGATTGTTGCAGCTAAAAGCTAACGAGTTAGCCGTCACAGGGGTGTCTTTGGTGTCTTTCTAGCCTTTACAGGTGATTTTCTATCCAGCCTGGAACTTGGGCCTTTTTTCGGGGTTGTTGAGCATTAAATCCAAACTGTTACATCCAAGATTTATCCACTTGATGTCCATAATTCATCACGTTTTCGGTCATTTCTGCCGCTAACTCCGTGCTACCCATAGACAGTAGGTGCTACCAACAAGGGAATCTCCCATGATGCCTTTGTTTATGTTTTCAACCAATGGGAAGGCAGGTCCGTCACACATTACGCCTTATATGGGCATCCAAGCGAGAACAAAGAGTATAAAGTGGGAAAGATAGATCCCTCCAGGTCAGAGATCGTCTGTTACCGCTCTAAACCGTTCTACAGAGAAGAATGGCGTCACTGTTTTGAGATTTGGCATACATTTGGGCCTTTTTTGAAGAAATGTAAATTGTTTGTCCTTTATATGAATTATAATGCTCATTATGTCTATTTTTGCACTGGATGACTCCAAATATGTAGGAGAACTGTTTTAGACAACACACACGCTTGTGTAGCATTGCTGTACAGTTAAACAGTTACATGTTGAGTTTAACTGTTTTTATTTGTTATTTATTACTTTTTGTTTCAGTTTGAATGAATGTCTTTTATTGACTTAAATATTTATTTATATTTATATATTTATTTCATTTAGCATGTTTTCATGGTTCAATACAGTTTTTTTATTTTTATAATAAAGTTCAGCACTGTTTTACTGGAGTGTCATGTTTGTTTTTATCCAGTATCAATTCTAAATACTATCGGTCGATTAATCGGTTATCAGCAAATACGGCCCAACCTAGCTATCGGTATCGGTAAAATCCACTATCGGTCGACCTCTAGTAATAGTCCAGTCATTTGCACTCTGTGTCATTCAGTTCAGTCAACAATCAACAGTCAACACAAAACCTCACATCACTCCTCTGATGGAACCTGGTCAGCGTACGCCCCCGACCACCAGCAGTCCTTTGAGGGAACCCATCTGGCCATTTTTTCTGGTACCAGTGTTATTCCAGTTCAGCCTCCAGATGGGCTCTGCCTTGGCCGACCTGCTCGGCCTCTAGAGGGGCTCCACCTTCGTCGACCTGTTCGGCCTCCAGAGGGTTTCCGCCTTCGCCGCCGGCAGCCAGAGGGATTCTGCCTTCGTGCTCGGCCGCCAGATGGCCCACTGCCCTTTGTCCCCTGATTCCCCGAGTCCCACTGCCCTCAGTCCCCCGAGTTTCCACTGTCCTCAGTTCCCAGCCCCGTTGACTGTCCCCAGTTCCCGAGTTTCCACTGTCCTCAGTTCCCAGCCCCGTTGACTGTCCCCAGTTCCCGAGTTTCCACTGTCCTCAGTTCCCAGCTGTTGATTGTCCCCAATCCCCGAGTCCCACTGCCCTCAGTTCCCCGAGTCCCACTGCCCTCAGTTCCCCGAGTTCCATGGTCCTCAGTTTTCAAGCCCCATTGACTCTCTGCCTCCCCCGGACCCTCTCCGCCCTCCTTGGGCCGTTTTGCTTTTTGTGGGCATTTTTTGTTGTTTTTTGACTTTTCGGGTCATTCCTCCTCCGGTCCCCCTCCGCCCTCCCTGGGTTGACTTTGTGTTTTGGACGTCTGGGATCCGTCCCTTGAGGAGGGGGTACTGTGATGACGGTGTATGTTTCTGTTTCCTGTATGTTTCTGTTTCCCTGTTGTTGATTGATTCTGATGGTGATGTATGTTTCTGTTTCCTGTATGTTTCTGTTTCCTTGTTTTTGATTGAGTCTGATGTTGGTGTATGTTTCTGTTTCCTGTTTTATTTTGGTAGTCTGTTTTCTGTCTTGTCTTACTTCCTGTCTTTTAGTTTTCCCGCCCGTGTGATTGTCAAATATGTTCCACCTGTTCCCCAGCCCTAGTGTCACCTTTCCCGTGTTTGCTCGTTACCTAGTGTATTTAGTCTTTGAGTTTCCCTTGTCTTGTGTCTTTTACAAGATTATTCTTTTGTAGATTATTCTCGTCTGTTGCTGCATGTACTGTTTTTTTTGTGTTCTTGTGTGGAGTTCCCCGTGGTCTCTTTGTTCCCGTTTTGTTATCCCGTTCTTTTGGTTTGTTCTACATTCTGGACTGTGTACTGCCTGCTGCCCTCAGGACTGCTTGTGTTTTGTATGAACTTTGTTTTTTGTTAATAAATCCTCAACCTCAACCTACGTCTGCCTGCTCTCTGCTTTTGGGTCCTTAAATTCCCTGAGTCGTAACAATATTCTTTTAAACTGTAAATATAATAAGACTCATTGTGTACAAAACATATTGTAGTGGCTCTAATGGAATTCATTTTCAATGTTTTAGGTACTGCTGTGCTGCCTTCAAGGTCCTGGACCCTGGTCATCAGGAGCACCTGCTATGGGACTCCTGGAGGATGTCAGAGGCCACCGTGGTGAAGGCGACCTCTGGCAACCTGGCCAACAACAGTGCCTCGAGGAGCAAGTTTGCCATCAAGTTAGACTTGTTTCACTGCATGAGGCGCTTTACCAGGGAGTGTGTGTCTGAACATCCCCCTCTGTTCAGCTCCTTCTGCCAGTTCCTCTCTGCAGCATTTGTTGTGGTGGACCAGAGGGATCTACAAAGGCTCACAGAGGCATACACCTTCTGCAGAATCTCTTCTGCAAATCCGACAAAGCAGCACATAAGAGAGCACTGCAGGACAAAGGTGCCACAGCCGAGGGAGCTGCTGCAGAGGGTTGAAGATGTGTTGCACCACTTCTACCTGGCAAAGGACGCCAATGATGTGCCCCTGTTTAAGGCCTCCATGCTGAAGGTGTGGATGATCCAACACGTTCACATCCTGAAAGGCTGCCTGAGCGACCCTGAGGTGGGGGGAGGGAATTCTCTACAGGAATGGAGGCACCTCTCAGCAGGAGGGCTTCCACTTTCACTAAGCCCAGTGGGTGACAGGCAACCAGATGTCCTGTGAACTTTTCCAGGCCCAGGCAATGACTAGAATGGTGCGGTGGAACTTCCAGAGGCTGGTGGACCTGAAACAGCCTAGTGTGGAGCTGCCAGCTGTGTTCGACCCCCTGTTAATTTCAGCACTGAACATTTCCTCTGTCAAGGTGACAGGCCAAGCAAAATATCCCAGGCTGCAAAATACGAACAGGGACACAGGGGAGAAATTTGGACTGCAGTTTGTGGAGCCAGGTTGTCGTCCTGTTGTGTTGAACTGGGACAAGCACAAGGTACAGCCCAACATCCCAGCTGCTGTAGCCATGGAGACAGAGGATCACTGCCCTGATGCTATGGTGGGCACAGACTCTCAGGTAACCCAGACTAAACACTCACTGTCATTCACTAACCGTTCGACAGACTCGCTGACTAAATCACTATATTTGAGGTTATAATTCAGGAGACCAGTGATGAGTCAGTTGGAGCGGTGCCCATCCTATCTTTCCAGCAGGGCTCTGAAACCGTTTCCCAATCCCAGCAGTCCCAACAGTCCCAGCCACCCTTGATACCAGCTGCGGCCAGAGGCAAATCAGAGACTCAGTCTTTGATAGATACAGGTATTCCATTTACCCACCTACCATCCTCATACAGACCTCACAGTATAAAACAGGCCTGATAATATTGAATAAGGAATAACTTAGTGTATCCAAAGTGTAAAAACTATGGAAGAATATAATATATGATACATGTAACACATTTAACTGATCAACTCTTCACACAATCAACATATACAATTTTATCCATGTTTTATCAAAATTTGGCAAAAAACAATATAATATACACTTTATTGTTTACACCATCCAGGGGTAGCACCGCTGCTTGTTTCCTCCTCTCCCCGGGCCGCCCGCACTGGACCAATCAAGACGGGAGGCCTTGTTCAAGTCTTGGACCACAGCCGGTGGACAGAAGCCATGATAGCTGCCATCGACGGGCTTCTGATTAAACACCATGGGTCAAAAGATTTTTTGAAGCGGGTGGACGCAGACTATGCTGCCATTGGCCAGAGGGCGTGCACTCCAACATATCTCCAGATATGTAAAGCATCTGGCCAAATTAAAAAACACCAGCTCCACCCTCAATACCAGCCCAGAGAAAGTTTTGGAGACACAGCAGCTGTGGCAGAGTTTGGCTACAGGCAGTCGACCAGCGTGCCTGTCATAACTCTGCCTCCTGCAACTTTCAACCCTTCACCTATTGCTCCGCCCCAGGAACAGATTAATGGCAAAACAGCAACATCAGCAGCAGCAGCAGAAAAGACCAGGAACTGTGTAGCCTGTGGTCAGCCGAAGTCCCACTATCTTGGCGATGGCTCATCAGTTCATTTCTTTTATCAGACCCAAACCATCAAATACCTTTACTGTTCCACAAAGGTGTTTAAGATCTACGCAGATGAAGGCCTCACAAACCCTTGGATGTATTTTGAGGACTTTGCTGCGTCTCCATTCTTTGAGAGGGTGCTGGAGGGCGCCAGACAGAGGGGCACTGAGTGGAGAAGGGTGGCAGAGGAGAGGGCAAAGAGGAAGTCAGCAGTGCAGCTTCCAACAGGTCGCCTGTGCAGGTTCTGTCATCAACCAGTGAAGCAGGGCCCTGACAGCCCTCACATACATGACAGCTTTCCCGGGGTGCCAGGGAAATACATCTACTGCCCCTCCAGAGTGTTCTCCCTCTACAAGACACAGGGCATGGGGAAGGAGATGACCTGGGGGGAGTTCAAACTGTCTGTTTGTGCACGGGTGTTCTGCCGTGGGTATCGAGCCCAACAATGGAGATATTTTTCTTCCTACTTCTGGCAATCGTGCTGAACATCGCTCGGGGTTTGTTTGTCAAGCCCGATAGGATCCAATATACAAAGGAATTTCTCCTGGGATCATCATCATCAATCCTAAGTGGTGCAATGGTGCCACTGTGCGCGAACGGATTTGTTTACCGGACACTGAGCAGCTGTCGGTGTCTGTTAGACCATTCTATCTGCTAGGGAACTCCCCCAAATATTTCTAACAGTAGTGTACATTCACCCCAGAGCAGACACAAAAACCGCTTCTGATGTCATCTTTACAGTAGCTCAAAGACTACAATCTATCTTGTCTTTTTGAGACTCTGCAGTCCTGTGTGTGAAGTGAAGCCGTCATGGAGAAATCGAAAAACTTCCGAATTGACGCCCTGCTTGCTGATGAGACCAACTGTGTGAGCCGAGACCTCTCCCCTGTTCTGAGCAGCGGCAGCCCAGCAGGCAGCCTGTTATCCTGCCACCCCGTTCTCCACAGGCCGCACAACTTCAAGGAATAATCCACAAACCGGGTGTCCTATATCTCCCGCATCCAGGTCTCGCTTCCCGGCATGTATCATGCCCCTATGTACCCATTATCCACGTTGGGTGGACAGCACCCCATGTTTGCATACACCGGTTTCACACAACTAACACAGACCTACCCAGAGCACCTAAAGGCAGTTGCCATGGCGGGATCTCTGCCCCTGGAGCACTGTATCCGCGCCTGTATCATGATGCCTCGACTACCAGATTACAGCAGTAGGCTAAGTATATGATGAAATAAAAATGACTTTATAGGCTGAAAATATCCAGACTTTAAACACAAGAGAATTAGTACATACATACTGTTTATCCTGACCAGATTTAATTTTCCAAACACAGGCACACATCTGTCACTCAAGAACCGTTTTCCGTTATCAGTTTTTACAGTTTTTATTGAGCTCTGAAGAACCGCTGAGGTGTTGTAAACTCATTGAACACACTGTCAAATAAAACTGCTGTTAATTTTTGACTTATAGTGAGTAAATATACTGAAATGGCCACCATCTTGGTGGAGTGTGATGTGTAAGATGAGAAAGCAGAGGTTAAGTCATGTATGTCATGATTGTAAAAAAAAACAGTGGCTATCTGTAGCCTACATCTTTGCCAAGCAAACCAGTACAGAAGGCATCAATAAATTGTTGGGGAGGGTCATGCCTCTTTTCCCAATCATTTTAGAGGGTCATAGAAAAATGTATTGCTGTCGAAGGGAGGGTCAAGTCTATTTTAACAAAAGATCCCAAAACTCCTCCGGTAGCCCCTTAAATAAAAAACGAACAGTCCCTTAAGTGGTTTTAATTCTGATGAGCAGTTAGCAAATGAATTAAATAGCTTTTATATGAGATTTAACTGATTTTAGTGCAAGAATCAGTCACATGAGTGAGAATTTGGTCAATGACTCCTCTGTTTTTGATTTTGATATTGATCTAAGGTCAAATCATTATTTAAAAAAACTAAGGTTAGGAAAAGTCCTGGCCCTGACAACATCAGTGGTCGAGTCCTTAAGTCTTGTGCTGGTCAGTTAAGTGAGATCTTCAAAGTGATTTTCACTCAATCACTCCAGATGCCAACAGTGCCAAAGATTTGGAAACATTCTACAATCATTCCTGTGGAACCCCACAGGAATGATGAAAGTGTAAGAACCCCAAGGTCTTAAATTACTTTTGACCTGTAGCTCTCACCCAGTGGTGTAGTCTAATGTATTGTAGTGGGTATACTGCACTGTATATATATATATATATATATATATATATATATATATATATATATATATATATATATATATATTGACCAGAATCTGCCTTTTGTTCGGGGGGTTCCTCCCCCAGGGACGTTTTGAACATCAAAGACTTCATTTCCTGTATTTGGATACACTTTAATGCACCAATTTACGGTGGAAATACCTTTATTTAGCCTATATGAAGAAGAAAAACACAGATGACAATTCAAAATATATCAAAAATATAATGGAAAGTATGTTGTTGCGTGTCATTGCGCATTTTTAAGTGGGTATATGGAAATCCTGGAGCTTTCTTAGTGGGTATACTGTGTATACCTAGGTATCACATAAAAAAAATTAAAAAAAAACTTGCCGCTAATTCAAAAAAAGGTCCAGTTTAAATGTACAGGTACATTGTCAGTAAACAGACTTATTTACATCCAGAAATAAAAACAAAGTGCTGCTCTCACCTCATTGGTGATGAAGACCTTTAAGAAGTCGGTTAAGCAGGAGTTACTGAAGCAGGTGGAGGAACAGTTAGACCCTCTCCAGTTTGCTTATAGGGCTGGCAGAGGTGTTGAGGATGCAATAGGTACATTGTTAAATTCCCTTGCCAGCGTTCAATACCATTCAGCCCTACTTGTTGGCTGAGAAACTTCAGGCTCTTTTTAACTTGAACCCTAACTTAATTGGCTGGATACTGGATTTTCTGTTGAATAGGTCGCAGTGTGTTAGGGTTAATGGTGAGTTATCCTCAAAAGCCCTTACTTCCACAGGCTCTCCACAGGGCTGTGTTCTTTCACCATTGCTTTTTATTACATACACATACACAAATAACTGTAGGAGTAAGTATGAGAATAGGCACTGTGTGAATTTGCAGATGACGCTGTTATAGTGAGCCTTTTGAACAATGATGAGGAGGGGCATGGTCCTGTAGTTGATGATTTCATTGCTTGGTGTGAAAACTTGTCTATCAATGTTTCCAAGACAAAGGATATGATTATTGATTACCGTAGACCACAGCACAATGTTTCACAAACGGTTATTCATAACATGAATGTTGAGACAGTAGAGGAATATAAATATTTAGGAACCATCATTGACAGCAAACAGAACAACACATATGCTGCCTGTAAAAAGGCCCAACAGAGACTTTTCTTCTTGAGGAAGATGAAATCATTAAGCGTGTGCTCTCTCTTGGTCCTAGAGAAGTCTTTCAATGACCAACAAGCGTAAGCTAACAACGCAGGTAAATGTAGCGTCTAAGGTGGTAAAATAAATTAATAAATGCCGGCATGCGATTAAAAAAAATTTATCGCATTGCGTCGGCCCTTAATCGCATCGCGTCGGCCCTTAATCGCATCGCGATTAACGGGTTAACGCTGACAGTCCTAATATATATATATCATTTTTTGTGTAATACCGACACACTGTAGCATAATGTTCTAAAATTAAATACAGGACAATTTGTTTGGGTAAGGGGGGATTCGAACCCTGTTCTTTTGGAGAGGCTTCCGGTCAGGAAAACATCTTTTATTTTCTTTCCCTTTTTTTTTTAGAAAAAGTCTTCTACACCTATACGCGACTGTTGAAACAGGGCAGAAACATTTTTCTTTGTTTGTGTTTACTCCACACAATCAAACTTTGCTGAGTTTAAATCTCGGTGACCCAGATAGCAAATGGCACTATTTGAAGTATGCAATGTCACTGAGATGCTTTAAATCCTTTGCTTGGTGCAGCAACTCAATCCCAACCCTGTGCAAGCAATCCTCTGCTTTGGTGACTAATCACAAGCTAATTGAAAACTCTCCCCATCATGAAATCATGGCCAGACCTCCTGAAGTTTTCATAGTGCAGTAGTCATCACATTCGCCTAACCTGAAACGTCTCAGGTTGGAAACTGGGCAGAAATACATTTGTTTTCAAATTTTTACACTGAGTAATAAAATCAAATGGTTCAGTTTAAATCCTCAGTAAACCAGACAATTTATGGCAATATGTCAGCAAGAATAAACATGGATAGAAAGATAGCACAGGTTTTTATGGCTTTACTCGTGCATATTTAAATAAAACATTAAGTAAATGTTTATAGAATTTTTTCAGCCTCATGTGTTGTTTTCTTACGTTGCTCGATCCTGAGGTAGGTGATCATATTTTCACTGTAAAGCTTTATTTGATAGTAGGAACATGCTCAGTGCTGCTGTGCAACTTTTGTCTTTTTTCGTGATTAATCAGCAACTGGTAGATAACTATCCCGATTGGGGAATTGAAGCCCGGTCTTCTGAAGTTTCAGTAGTGTAGAGGTTATCACGTTCGAACATGTAACACTATTTTAAGTATGCTATCAAGATACTTGAACTTCCTCACTTGGGGCAGCAACTCACTCCCAAGCTGATGGGAGCAATCCTCCGCTTTCAGACTTGGAGGTGCTGACTTTCATCCCTACTGCTTGACACTGGAGTGCAAACTGCCCCAGTGTGTGCTGTAGATTGCGGTCTGATGAAGCCAACAGAACCACATTATCTGCAAAGAGCATAGAAGCATTTCTAAAGTCCCCAGACTTGGCACTCTCCCACCCACTGCACCTTGGGACATGTTGTTCATGTCCAGGAGTTGTGCTCTTCCATCGCTTGACAATATTCCCATTTAGGGTCAGGAGTTCTCCTCCCATGCTGAACACAGCCTGAGCCAAGGCCTGCTTTCCCCTCATGAGTCATCCAATGGTTTTGCCAGGACTTCCTTACGGCCAACCGAAAGTTCTCCTCCATAGCCTAAATCAACATGTGGTAGGAATATCACATTTCATGGACAAATAATTTCATGTAATACGATGTTGGTAATGGTGAATTGGTGCAAATAACATTAACAATAAAGAAACCTCTGTGTCAAAAATAAGCATGTCTATCGGCATTTTAAACGTTTGCAGTAAAATATGAATGGTGCATTTCCCCATGAACATGCGAAAAATCACTTTTCATCAGTTTCTGTAGTGTAGTGGTTGTCACGTTCGCCTCACGTGCGAATGTTACGTGAACGCGATAACCACTACACTACGGAAACTGACAAAAGGTACTTTTTCGTACGTGCGTCTGGCAATGCACCGTTTATATTTAACTGCAAACGTTTAAAATGTCGGTAGAGATGTTTTGAGATGCATTTTAGACACAGATTTTGAACTGGATTCAGTCACAGCTGCTTTGTCATGGATTTGAGTGACATTAAATGTATAATGAAACTTAAATACTTCTACATGTATTCCCTGTAAACACTAGAAGAGCACCACCTAGTGAATGATGTGCAATAATAAGTGCGTGATCAGACCTCGTGCAGAAGACCGAGGTTCGATTCCCCCGACGGGGTGATCATTCTACCAGCTGCTAGTTATTTACCAAGGTTATGTCTACACTACTAGGTTTTACATTTTTACCAGTGTTTTTAAAACAAAATCATCTCCGTCCGTCCACATAAGCACTCATGTTCCGTATCAACGCAAATCACATGTCCATTCGCATACACTGGGCATGCCTGTGCCAGTGTAAACAGAAAGCAAATTGTCTAACGTTACTCTGCTACTGAAAATCATGGATGTATATGTCAGGAATGGAGGACAGAACTCAGGCGCAGACTGGAGTAGGTGGTAAAGAATCTTATTTTATTGAAGCTGTGAGTGTGGGGGTGCTGGGTCAGAAGATGGCTGGGCTGGCAGAAGGGGTGCTGCGTCCGAAGATGCGCGTGGCTATTGGCAGCAGAGGATTCCAAAAGTGGGTTATTTCTGAGAACAGAGATCTTCCAGTTAGTCACGTCAGGGAACAGAGCAGACAGGTAAGTACAAAGACAAGAAACTAGACTAGATACAAATATCAACGGCTGGTGAATAAGCATACTCAGTGGTAAACAAACAATCCGGCAGGGAGAGGAAAGTCAGACTGGTATTTGAAGGCAGATGATGGAGCAGGATGAGTAGCAGGTGCGCTGATTGGAATTGGTGCCAGGTGTGAGGAGAATCAACAGGGGGGGGTGTGTCCACACTCTGTGGAACATGCAGGAAAAAACAGAAACACAGACCAAACCAAAACACACCAAACACACAGTAGGCATCACAAAATGAAGAAATAATTCAAAACACATTCACACACACACCAGACCGTCACCGTGCGGAAGTTACGCGTGTTAGGCGAACGTGATGACTACTGCACTTAAACTTTGGGCTTCGATTCCCCAGCGTGGAGGTTTTAGTTTAGTTTATTTGTTTCACAGAACATAAAAATCAGTTTACACTGAAGAAAAACAAAAATATATATGAAGGTGTGGTAGAAACCTGTAACGGCTGACACACTAATATACACTAATGTAGACATATAAAATCAAAAATACATACATTTTAAGTGTTAGTGTGCAAAAAATTCATTAAAATGTAATAAAAATAATGTAGAGAAACAGAAATAATTTCCATGTTTACAGTAAAAACAACAGTTCACTAAAATCACAGTTTAGACAGCAGGGCATTTCTAAGTCTATTTTTATACATAGATAATGACACAGAGTAATCCATTAAATGTAAAAAAAATTATTCCACAAAATAACGCCACAAAATTTGATAGAGAACTGACCCCAGGATGTTACAACGGTACAAAGGAAGATAAATATTCTCAGCCTGTCTCATTGGGTAATTATAGAAATGTGAATTGTTAACAAAATAATATCTAAAACTATAAGGTAAATCTGTTTTTCTTCAGTCCATCAGATATGTACATAACATTATCCGTCCTCATATCACTTACATCACCCATCGTGGACATGCTCTTACATCTGAGCAGATTCTTTGTGTTGCATTAAGTTTTTTTGCAAACTGCAGTTTTCTTTATAACATTGGTGATGCGGAGAATATCAGTAAAGCCACTGTATGCAGAGCCGTCCGAAAAGTGTGCCTCGCTCTGAAACGTTTTTTTAAACGTTTTTGTAGTGTTCCCTGGGCACCAACCATGTGAGAGCCATTAAAGAGGAGTTCCACAGGATTGCAGGTGAATAATGTAAAACCCTTTACAATGAATAATTATTCATTATAATTTGGTCAATAACATGGTGCTGCAACATCAGAATAGTAAAAGTAATTTGAATTTCTTTTAGGATTTCCCAATGGGATTGGCTGCATTGATGGCAAACATATTCCGATCACTGCTCCTTCAGAAAATGAAGCTGACTATGTGAATAGGAAGTCCATTCACAGCATTAATGTGCAGGTAAATTGACCACTGTCACAAAATGTCATAGACTGCATCACAATACTGCAAGTAACATCTGTCAGTCTCTGCACTGTCAAGATCATATGTGCTGCTGCATATCTAATAACCAATGTGGAGGCCAAATGGCCTGGGTCTGTGCATGACTCACGGATTAATTGTGAGTCTGCCCTGAGCAACAGACTGGAATGTGGTAAGTAGCCTAAAGCTTTGTACAGTAGTATTCACCTGTCTCCCTCCTTAAATACACTCAAATGTATACACTATACATTACAGGAGAGTTTGAAGGCCTTCTTCTGGGTGACAGGGGTTACCCATGCCAGCCCACTCTGCTTACACCTTACCCTGACCCTGAGCCAGGCCCCCAACACAACTTCAATGTGGCCCACTGCAAGACTAGAGCCCGGGTGGAGATGACCATAGGCCTGCTGAAAGCTCGTTTCCAGTGCCTACATCACCTCAGCGTAACCCCTGAGAGGGCCTGTGACATTATTGTGGCATGTGTTGTTCTCCATAATATTGCCACAATTATAGGAGAGCACCACCCTGCCCTACATATAGAGGACCCTGATGAGGACCCCATCCACCCTGCAGATTTCCAGTATGGAAGAGTAGTCAGAGACATTATATGCAGGAATCACTTCGACTAAAACACAAGCACCACCCAAATAAAGAATAATAATTCAAATTTTATTTTGTCTTCTTTATTTCCTAAAAACACAAAAGCAACAGGTTTTTTTTATATTGTGCCAATAATTAACACAAGTCACCTGTGACCATGCACCCACCTCTAATTTGTGTTTCAGGATTTGAATTTCCAGATCTGTCTTCTGAATCTGGCGGTCCAACAATACCATTTCTAGGTCATTTTTCTGCATTTTTTTGATGATTCATTTTATATAGGTCCTTCACAGGTAACTGGGAATACATAAAATCATGACATTAAAAGCATGTACAGTTGAACATTATTTCCACAGAAAGAATCTCTGGCAGTTGCTGCACATCTCACTGTGTTCATCTGTGCTGTGGAAGTTGATGGACCCTCCTCCTGTTGCCCAGCCATGTTCTGTTAAAAAGTAGTATATCCAGTCATACATGTCACACTCCATATACCACACAGCAGTGTTAAGAATTGTGAATGTGGAGATGACTATCAGTAGCATAGTGGTGATATCTTACCTCTGTAGGCCTCTCAGGATCCCTCTCTGTGGCAGCAGACAATGTGTCCTCTTCATCTGTTTCATCCTGTGAAGATGAGCATTGTTTTCGTAGACTTTAAACTACTTGCATCATGTCTGGAGTATTTAGTTGTCTACTTACAGCTTCAAGGAGTTCTGCTGTGGCATCCACAAGTGAGAGAACACTATCAGAATCTGTTGGGACAAACGACAAACCCATGAAAGGGATATAATATATCTCTAAAATATATATAGGAATAAAAGAAGATAAATATAAGCCTATTACATCTTATGAAGGCACTTGTCCCTCCAGGGATTCCTTCAGTCACTGGCCTTCCTTCATTCTAGCTCAGGGCCAGCTCCTCTGCCTCTGTCAGAGGCGGTGGTGCTGGTCCTCCAGTTTTCCGGGCCCCTGCCTTCTCTGTGTTGGCTGAGTAGAAGTCAGATATTAATTTAAATGGGCCCTTTTAATTAACAAAACAGGATAGGTGAGAGGACATTAATGTATGTGAAAATTTGTTGGGGATAAAGCTACAGCCCATTCAAATTGCCAATGAATATTTACTCTCATATTTAAAATGTGATTAAAATGAGGTAGAGCCATGAGCCTATTACACCTAAGTCTTTCCTGTTTGAACTATGTTCTTATGTTTCATTTTCAGCTCCTTCCACAAGCGTTTTTCACCCGCAGGATTGCACCTAAATGAAATCGATTATAGGTTCAATACCAGTCCACCAGTTTTTACCAGTAATATTATACGTGTGATTAAATATGAGCATGGGTGTGTATTTCAGGCCTGTGTGTAGTGTGTTCTAACAAACAGAGTGTAAAAAATGTAATTTCCCTACTGG
This sequence comes from Sander lucioperca, assembly GCF_008315115.2. Lineage (NCBI taxonomy): Eukaryota > Metazoa > Chordata > Actinopteri > Perciformes > Percidae > Sander > Sander lucioperca. The sequence goes on along the minus strand of NC_050191.1, from coordinate 24,990,974 downwards.
GAATTAATAAAAAGTATAAATTAAAATGATTGTGTAAATTAAATATGAAATGAAAACACTATATTGGAACTTACGCGTTGACTCGAGCAGCAATTTTCTCCCACGCCGTTTCTCTCTCTTTTGCTGCAGCAGCTGTGTTGCTCTTTTTGCAAATTACGGGTTCATACTCGCTGTGTAGGCTTTGGTGAATCGTAGTATCATGGCTCCATTCATGCTGCCTTTTTATTGTGGTGGTGCACGCACTTAACCCTGAGTCAACCTACTCCGAGTTGATTGAACCAACTCAAATCAGCTGTTCTGGAACTGAAAACTCAGAGTTTCCCATCTCAGGGTAAATCAACTCAGAGTTCAGGGTTAGACTCAGAGTTTGTTGTTGTTACTGTTGTTCTCAATACCTTGCAGCAAATTAGACACTGATTTAACTGCCTTGCTTTTCAGATTAGATTTGAAAGAAAATCAGCCATTCTTACCTTAGAGCAGTGTTTATTTAAATAGAACAGCAAAAGCAAGATTACCTGAGGAAAAAAGAAAAAAAGATTAGCATGGTTCAAAACCATACATAATGTCTTAGTATACTAAAGCATTACGATTTCCCTTTCTTAGTCCAAGCCAAACCCAATAACCATTATGACATTACCCCACTACCAGCATAACTGTACACAGTGCATAAAAAAGGGTCCATCAAGATGTGTGTAAGTTACTTTGATAAGAAAGCATTTCACCAGTTCACAAGGTTCTCAACATCATCAACACTTAACACACAAATCTATAATTGTGACATCCCATATACACACAAACACCTGTGTATGGAAATATATATAAAAAAATATAGTAAGTGAACACAAGCTATCCCGCTGGCATTGATAAGTCAGACACATCTGAAGTTAATTATAAACAATATGCAAGTACAATATCTATGTAGAAGGCTAGTCAAACTTGCTCATATTGTTGTCATATACATTCACCTAAAGGATTATTAGGAACACCTGTTAAATTTCACGTTAATGAAATTATCTAATAAACCAATCACATGGCAGCTGCTTCAATGCATTTAAGGGTGTGGTCCAGGTCTAGTCAATCTCCTGAACTCCAAACTGAATGTCAGAATGGGAAAGAAAGGTGATCAAGCAACTCTGAGCGTGGCATGGTTGTTGGTGCCAGACGGGCTGGTCTGAGTATTTCACAATCTGCTCAGTTACTGGGATTTTCACACACAGCCATTTCTAGGGTTTACAAAGAATGGTCTGAAAAAGCAAAAACATCCAGTATGCTGCAGTCCTGGGGGGCGAAAATGCCTTGTTGATGCTAGAGGTCAGAGGAGAATGGGCCGAGTGATTCAAGCTGATAGAAGACAACTTTGACTCAAATAACCACTCGTTAAAACCGAGGTATGCAGTAAAGCATTTGTGAAGCCACAACATGCACAACCTTGAGGCGGAGGCTGCACTCATCTCCACTAAAAATAGGAAAATGAGGCTACAATTTGCACGAGCGCACCAAAATTGGACAGTTGAAGACTGGAAAAATGTTGCCTGGTACGATGAGTCTCGATTTCTGTTGAGACATTTAGATGGTAGAGTCAGAATTTGGCGTAAACAGAATGAGAACATGGATCCGTCATGCCTTGTTACCACTGTGCAGGCGGGTGGGGGTGTAATGGTGTGGGGGATCCCTTTCGCCTTCAGAACTTTCTTAATTCTTTGTGTCATTGATTCAACAAGGAGCTGGAAGCATTCTGTAGAAATGTTGGCCCATATTGATAGGATAGGGTCAAACACGGTATTAGTATGGTGTTCCTAATAATCCTTTAGGTGAGTGTATATTACCCCCAACTTGCACTACTTTACTCAGACATATTATTTGCCAACCTGCAACGAAACCATGAGCTTACAGCCCAGCTAGTCAATGTTAGCTACCTTGAGCTAAATAGTGTTAATGTTAGCTAGCTTCGTTTGCGCCACAAAAGTCGGAGCCACTTTCATATACCGTATATTACCCCCAACTTGCACTACTTTACTCAGACATATTCTTTGCCAAGCTGCAACGAAACCATGAGCTAACAACACAGCTAGTCAATGTTAGTTACCTTGAGCTAAATAGTGTTAATGTTAGCTAGCTTCGTTCGCGCCACATAAGTCGGAGCCACTTTCATAGCTATATATTACCGTACCCCCAACTTTCACTACTTTACTCAGACATGATAAATAATTTTCTGTTGTTGTCCTAATTAATAATTCTTAATTGAATTTTAGTTCTGAATCCTTTCATTTTCGTTTCAGGGATCCACATGTCGAAGGAACTAGCTAGCTACACAAACAAAGTTTAAATGGATCGATAATAATCAACATTTCAGCAACAGTTCGAAATATGTAGAGTTAATATAGTATGTTAAGGGAACTCGATTGAAACTATGCTTGGTGTGAAATGTCGATGCTTTTTAAGGAAATGGAACACAAGACTTACCTAAGTTCACCGTAACTGCGCAGGATGGAAAAGGGATGATTCTAAGTCAGGCGTTGAGTTTTATCTCACCCAAAGTTGTGCACACGTCACTCCAGTGATGAGCTGAGCTGCGTGCTTACCGTTGAAATCGGCTTCATGCTGGTAAAAAGGGTCTGAGCCTTGCGTTCAGAGTTTAAAATCAACAGCCGTCACCAGTCAATGCTGGTAAAAAAATTAATTGGCTATATATACACTGTATATAATAGTCTACATCTTAAAAATGATGTTTTTGCCGGTAGAAAAATATTTAGGCTGGCATTTTGTTTCTGTTACCCACCATTGGTAGACGATCCAAAAGTTAACAACATTGTATCTGCGGTAGGATGCTTGTCTGCAGGTGGCAAAATGACTTGGCCTAACTGCGGTTGCCACGACTCAGCCGATGCCGCGACTCAGCTGACAGCGCCACAGGTTTTACGGAAGCGGCCCGCTACTAATTGCTAGATGGGTGGGCCTGACAAAAAAAAAAAAAATTTTAAAAATTAAAAAAGTGTCGGCGGTCTGCCCAAAAAGCAATAGTTCCAAAATAGTTCCAATCAAAGATTCAAGCACTAACGTTACCAAAGATTGTCTAGCTTATCACTGTCTCTGGCTAGCTTAGCTTAGCGTAGTGAATGGAATTCTGCTGTTGCCGGTTAGCATGTCATGAATGAAAGAGAGCCAACAACAAAAAAAAACAACCCAATTACTTCTTGTGGCCTGCGTGTTCACAACGAGTACAAATAGCAATGCAGATTAAGACTAGACGATTTCCTAGGCAGATATTGATTTGGGACTATATTGGGTGGAAGCACAGCTGAAGCACTGCTACTTTGGCGCAGAGATATCATCGGTAGCTGTGACACAACTGCGGGCACGCTCATCTTGATCTGACACGTTGAGCCTGGTCATCAATGGCAGTACCTTGTCCCACTCGCCACAGCACAGACACTCTATTTCAGTTGGCATATTCCCCCACACTCGGGCTGTTGAGCGATCGCAACCTCTTCCTCCTGTCGTTCTATTTCCACAGCACGCAGCTCCTCTTCTGAAAACTCTGGTTCGTAGCGGTATGGTACCATTGACTGTCTGAGAAGTCATCCTCTTCGTCTCTCACAAAATCCACCAAGTTCATGGCCATTCACTGTCTACTGTAGGAAAAATAGCCAGCTAATATTCACGCCAGTATATTGACGGAAGTTGGGGGTTTTCAGGTGCTGCATGATATCTCTTTGCCCAAATAGCAGTGCTTCGCCTGTGCGTCCGACCAATATAGTCCCAAACCAATATCTGCCTAGGAAATCGTCTAGTCTTAATCTGCATTGCTATTTGTACTCGTTGTGAATACGCAGGCCACAAGAAGTAATTCGTTTGTTTTTTTTTTGTTGTTGGCTCACTTTTACTCACGACATGCTAACTGGCAACAAAGGATTACATTCACTATGCTAAGCTAAGCTAGCGGCGGTGCTGCCGGACTAAGACAATGCATGCAGACAAAGAGACAAAAATGCATTTGCCCTATATAAATATAGAGGAGACAGTGAATAAAAACAATTACAATTGTATCCACCTAGTGTTAAAACACACTAAATGAAATTTTCAGAAAAAGGCTAAATTAAATGTTACATTGCTTCCATTTTTGAGCAACAAGAAGAAAAAAAACGCACCAAAAATCAAAACAAGTTAGTTGTCACTAGTCTCCCCTGCTGCTGGTAACGTTGTGGTGACCCCTTTCTCCACTGTTTACATTTACATACATAAATAGCTCCAGTCTCTACCTAACGGATGATGGCAATGTGGCCATATTCCCCACGAATCATGGGCACTTCAGCACCGTAGACCTAACAGGAAGAGGTCATTTTGAGGTACACAGTGAAAGCATGGAGGAGCCAGTGCCAGCATCACACCAGCCTGCCCGTTTTTCGTTTCGCCGGCCACTCAGTGCTGAGCTGGATCAGCTTCTACTTTCAGGGCTTCTGCCACAGCAAGAGCTGCAGTGGCAAAGTTATTCCAAAGGTGATGAAACAAGTGTGTGGGGGGGGGGGGGGGGGTTGTTTTCATATCAATATTCAGGAACATCGCCATCGCTGAACTTGATGATGGCAAGTTGGAGACGTGCAAAACGCTAACAGTGAGTTTTTTTTTTTTTATTTGAGGCTTCAGTTGTGGGCATCCTGGATAAAGTTAATGATGCCCTTCAACAAGAGGAGTCAATTATCCTCACTGATGGTCAGAGGAAAAAGATATTGGATTCTGAGGGAACCAGAGGTACAGTTGAACACTTGTTATTCATTTGTAGTTGGAATGACTGACTAATGACTTCCTGAATAGTCCACGTTTCAGTATTGTCACCTTTTGAACTCTTTAGGTTTTAAGAAAACCACCCCATAGAGAACAAGGATACAATTAGCTTGTTGTGTGCTTTGCCTGTTTTACAGTCGATGGGAAGATACTGGCCTCGATGAGGTTTTCCTAGCGGCCCAGGGATTACAAGCTGTCTCCACTACAATGAAAGAGCTGATTGAGCTTGTAGATTCCAATCGTAGAACAACAGTGACCCTGACAGTGGCCCAAGCAGCAGCTGTTAAAGATGCCTTTACCTGTGTTGTCTGCAAAAGTAAATTTTTTAAATATTATTTTCTTAATTGCCAATTATACATAAAGTAAAACAGATTGAAATTGTGTTGTCCTTATACGTCAATCTGTTAATTCAGTCATGAAAATAAAGTTGTTTATTTAGTTTGTTTAGGCATGATCTTCTGATTAAAATTTATTTTCCAAAACTACTTAATACACCTACCCAAAAGTTGTTTAAAAATACTGATTATTTAGCCATCACTGTCAATTGCTGATCATTTTCCGATGGATGGAAAATCTCAGGTCAGGTGTTTTAAACAACCATACATGTACATAAACAAATGGTATCGTAGGAAAAAAATGATTTTAACTAATTCATATTTTTTCCATGATGAAAGTAGACCTCTACATTATAAAGTAAGGACAATAAGCAAATGCTGTACTTTTAAAAACTTTTATTTTTTAAATCTATTTTTTAGATGCAGTGGTTGAGCCCATGGTTTCTTCATGCTGTATTATTGGCTGCAGGATCTGCATCGAGGAATGGCAGAACAGTGCTGCCTTTTGTCCAAAATGTCGAGCTGATGATTTTGTTGTCAACACACAACAACTCATTGGACTCTCTGATGCATTGGCTGCACTGGGAAACACGGGGGTCTGAATATATTCACCTGTAAACGTCCTCATAGATCACGAGGTTGTTTTTCATTGGCATAGTGGCATTGGCAACAATTTTGTTACTGTAGCCATCCACAGCCAACACATGGGTCAAACCAAACATCACAAGTTTCTCATTTTGATCCAGGTGAAGTTTATGATTCAGCGTGGTAAGGGACAGGATTTAGATTACAAGCACCCTGAAGAAAAAAGAATTGTTATACTTTGATTAATGTGGGCTTCCAATCACAAAACATTTTTACAATGACAAAATTCTGCATGGCTTATTATTATGATGATGTTGATGATGATGATGATAATGTTTATTATTATTATTATTATTATTATTATTATTATTATCATAAAACATTTTAGAGACATTTTATATGTAGCAGGCTCACAACTTGGGGGAAGAAACTGCTCTGAAGTCTATTAAACGTACAATATGTAACTTTCTGCCGCTAGGGGTCCCTCAACCAAAACAAGGGATTGTAAACACAGACGTTTGATGACGTAGGTAAGTTGTGTGGAATTATGGGAGTTTTTATTAATAAACGATGATTGTTGATTAGAATGCATCTTTTCACGGACGAGTTTACCCTTTCAAGTTTATTCACGTTACGTTTAGTAACGTTTATATCATGCTAATAAAATAGCTGCAGTTTCCCCAACATAATTACGTTTTTCTTGATTCAATCTGTATTGGTAGCTGGCTGACCAGTTAGCTAGTGAGCCGGCAAGTTAACATTAGCGGCTAACATTAGCAGGTTTTACCACACTATCACAGTCTATTTCACATGCCAATGTCACCTTTTGGATTTTGCCAGGCGGACAGGGTTTGTTGTAACGTGAACAACACACTAGAAGTGTAAAACGCTCTCCATCTCAGACTACCCAGCTGAACCAATGGATGTAGACTATTCAGACCAAGGTTGTTCTCCATGATCTCTGTCACTCTCTTGGCCCCACACCCGACGTAGCTGTCCCCAATGATCCCAACTGTGGCTGAATCGAAAAACACATTGTAATAGTGAGAAATGTATCATATTGTAGGTTATATGTAGATAAAGGCAAAATGAACAGCAGTAATCTTAATTTCACACAGTTATCTTAAAATGCATTATTGTCACATCCGTTTGTAATGCAACCAAGATGACAACGCTCGTATAGGCAAACTCGAGGCCTCATAGCAGCGCTCCACAAACTAATGGGTGACGTCACACATGCTCTGTCCATTTATATTACAGTCTATATATATATATTTTTGTATTTATTGTCTGTAATGACAGCTACTACTATGCACTACGCATTTTTGAGTCCATGACAAATTTCCCCTAGGGGACAATAAAGTATATTCTCTTCTATTCTATTCTATTCTATGCTCGATTCTTATTCTAATGAGGTCATCCACTGTGTCTACATGCAGGTACTCTCTGACATCGGATTTAATCCTCTTTAGGGATAGACCCTAATTGTTTTAAACACTGGACCCAATGGCCACCAAGCCCCTAAATGTGGTGGCCAAAGTAAAATTTTGGTGGTCAAAATGTAAATTTATAAAAACAAAACAGAAAAGACAATTTATCGTAACTTAACACAGCCTTGCTTAACTGTAACACTACCATAAATGAAAAAACAACCAGAAAAAAATAAATATATAAAAAATATATATAAAAAAAAAAATATATATATATATATTTATTCATATATATATATATCTATTCAAGTTAAAGTTGGAAGTTCTTTGTAAACATATATATTCTCTCACAGTCTCTTACTTCATTCTATTTATCTTATCGGCTATCACTACGCAGCATTTTCCTTGCCAATGTGTACAGTCTTCAGCAAACAAAATGGATGAACTTCGGCTGCAGATCACCACGCATAAATGGATTATGGACTGCAATATCATGATTTTCACAGAAACATGGTAAAAACAGCGCTGTGCAACAGCATGTGCATGTTTCGCCAAAGTTGATTTTTACGGACGATGAGTGTGACGCCATGAAAGCGAGAGTGTGAGTGTAGATGACGTCCACGCAGTTAACTAATCACTCACCGGAATAATAAAAATGTAGTCAAATTTGCAGGATGCAAATGTCTCTTTCCAGAAATCATGACCCAGTTACTCAAGAATCCACAGGCCTGTTTGTGAGCAGTTTCAGGTACAAACTATTTTCTTTGTAACAAACTACACCCACCGACCGTATAAATTCACAGAAGGAAGCATATTCATAGACAAGATGCCTGTGCTTATTTGTAACTAAGTATCGATAAATAATACTACAGGTTTGAGGGAAAAATATAGATTTCAGGTTTTGGGGTGAACTGTCCCTTTATAGTACAGCTGCTGATAATATTGCATTTTTGAATGCAGGACCTTTATGTGTAATGGTTGCTACTTTTGTTCAAGTAAAGAGTACTTTGTCCTGCACAGCATGTGGGTATTTCAACTCCAACTGTATAGAATCCTGATATTATTTACATTGTAGGCTAATTGCATCTTTTTCTGAAAACATTTGCTGTATTTTATTTTGGATGTTTAACTCTGCCATAGACTGTTGGTACGTTGTAGATAAACACATTCCAGTTTACAAATTGTCCATGCAGTGGTGATGGAACATGGAATATTGTACAATGAGTATCCTAGCTTAAAAGTGGTATTGCATCACTTTTACTGCCTCTTCTCCTTACAGGTGTTTTCAGCACACGCAACTGTAAATGATTGGATACTTGATGCAGAGTGACAGGTTTTATCCCTATTATGCTCTGTGTCACACATCGACACAGGCTGATGTTACAGAAATGTATTTGTGCAGTGAACCTTGGCATTCCACTTTAAGATACACTCTTTCCTTTCTCACTGACACTGAGTTTTCTTTTTGTACAATTGTTAAATCATTATGTGGAATGTTAAGTAAACACTGTTTATGGAAAACTAGAGGCCGTGTGGGACGTGCTGGACGCAGTGGCATAGCCTACAGTTTGATTACAAACTGCACAAAGGTGCCCTGGTTAGGAAATCAGAGTTTAATCTTGTTATATAAATTATGTACAGTATATGATCAAACAGGTTTGATAAAGATATTGATATTTGATTTCATCTTAATTATTAAATTAAAAGATGTTCCATTTTTAGACAAGATTCTTTTAAACAGATTGTTTACATCTACAATTACATGTCAACTGAGCAAATTCAATCTTCTGATGAGGTCCATGAGATACGGTTGAAAGCGAGTAAATCAACCTTTTGTTGAGATTGCAGATCACAGAGATCAGGCGACTTGTTGGTCAATTGTTGGAATTGTTGGGTCTTGGTAAATTATTGAGTGTGGTCTAGACCTACTCTATCTGTAAAGTGTCTTGAGATAACTCTTTGTTGTTATGATTTGATACTATGAATAAAATTTAATTGAATTGACACTTTCTAGTTGTTCTACTGACTGTGAATTAGTGACTGACTCCCAGACATTTTCTATCCCAATTATTGAATCCGGTGAATTTCAGTTACATCGCCATGTTCTCAAGAGACATTATCACAAGAGACATTATCAAAACAATTTGGTCTCTTTGCTGTTCATCTGCATGATTATTCACAAAAATTTACAATATTTGATCACATGCAATTTGCATGCAAGAGGGTGGCCAGTTAAGGAATTACACATGGTGATTTAGATTCACAGCTTTCACAGGATGTACCTCAGGAAATCCAGCAGATGTCAGCATAATGCCACATAGCCTATAACACTCTTTCAGGCATCAGAGGGCGTTCACACATTTCATGCCATGTGTTTAGCTTTAGCTAATGCTTAGACACATACAGTGGCTATACATAAAACAATCATGGTTTGCAAATCATCTTTTTTTCATGTAGCTGTCACAGTCTCCATCAGTGGATCATCATCAAGTTAGTAACTTTGGTCACATGAGGTGGTTGTATATGGGGGGGGGACATGGTAAACCCTGCCTTTTCATTTAAAGATGGTCTCTGGTGTCAGATGTGAATGTTAAACTATCTCTGGTTTTCCACTGACTTGTGGTCGATGACCTTTAACCCCTTCCTTGTAGAAACCATTCAACACCTAAAGCAGATGTTTAAAAAGGTGGCCTAAAACAACATAAGTTAACAGTTCAATGACAAAGCCCTTTAGTGGCTGCAGGAATTATGTATCTTGTCCGTCAGGAGCAAAGGAGGAAGTAGTAGGACTTAATGAAAGAGTGACAAAGTCTACAGACAGAGGAGGTCAGAATGGATGCATATATAAAAAAAACATTGGAAGTAAAATGGTAGCCCACTATTAGCTAGGTGTTTAACTATGGCCATGTGATAACAACATTATCAAATCATCAAGACCATCCACACGCTGCGGAGCGGAGGAGGGTCTGGCTACTCCACATGGCAGTCTGGGATTGGAGAAAAACGTGCTCTGGTTTATTGGCATTTCTTTAAACCAATCACAATCGTCATGGGCGGTGCTAAGCTCCGCACAGAGCCGCTGTAAAGTAGTCGTGCGAGAGAAAACTAAGATTGGACAGATAGTCTAGCTAGCTGTCTCAATTTACCATGCAGAGATCCACCGGAGTTTCAAATTCAAACAAAAAGAAAGTGGAAGGAAACGGACAGACGTGCATCTGGCGGTATTTCCTGCGGCACCGGAGCAATTCTGAAAGTAGAACGTTAAGGATATAGACTAGGGATAACGTACAGCCAGCGGGTCATTATTGCAAAATGTTTATTTCACAATAATTACATACTCGCTGTACTTTATCCCACTTATTACACAGCTACTTATGAAAGAAATCCCAGCGGCATGGTCAGTAACACAGCCCAGGTGATTATCAAAGCAACACTGTTTGAAATAAAATGTCAATCAAGTTTATCAAATCACTTCATAATTTATCACTCTATTTTTCCATACACATGTATTTTAACCGATGCATTTTTAAATTCACATTCACATTTTCATCAATTCAGTTTTTTCCATTGTTTTTTGTTACTTTCCACCCTTGAGGCCACTTATCTTAAATGGCAATTTTTTTGTTGTGAATTTTTATTTTTATATAACCTTTATTTAACCAGGTAGGCCGTTGAGAACAGGTTCTCATTTGCAACGGCGACCTAGCCAAGAAAAGCGTGCAGGACAACATACAGTTTCTGTCACATACAGTTCTGCTCTTATTGTGTTTTCTGTTTGTTTCTTGGACTTCCTGTTTTATTTTGACATTTACTGTTTTGTCTTCATTCACTTCATTTGTCTTCCTGCCTTTGTTTGTTTCCCGCCGTTTGTGATTACCTGTTTCCGCCCTAATGTGATTCACCTGTGTGTAGTTGTCTTCCCATCCCCTGTGTATATAATACGCCCTTGTTTCACTTGTTCCCTGCCAGATTGTTGTTACTCCTCGTGTGTCTCACTCTCCAGCATTTCCTAGTGTTTGTTTCCAGTGTTTCCTGATTTATTGCCTGTATTTTTCACCTCGTCTTCTGCCTATTGGATTTGTACCGTTGCCTGGATTGTTTATTCGTTAATAAACATACTCACCTTTTACTCCATGTTGAGTCGAGCATTTGAGTCCGACATTGTACCCTTGACAGTTTCACATTCAATACAATACAGGAATACAGAATACAAAGGCTATATAAAGTGCAGATTAAGTAGGCATTACAAAGCAAAGTGAGGTGTAAGTAAGGAAGGAAATGCGAAATTGATATGGTAATAACACAATATACATGAATAGGCAGTCTATAACACTGCTGAGATGTAGTGAAGAGCCAAACAAAAAACAAAAACAGTTAGTGCAAATTATGATCTCGTTAGTGGTGTTGATCAGTTATAAAGCAGTATATATGAATAGTATATGTAGATATTGAATGTAGTGAAAATTCAATATACAGTTAGTGCAAATAGTGGACTAGGTAGTGATGTAGATCAGAAATTACACGATATGCATTAATAGACTATATTATATATAGTCTATATAATGCTGAGATGTAGTAAAGAGTCAATATACAGTTGGTGCAAAGTGTGGTCTAGATGATGATATAGGTCAGTAATATCACAGTATACAAGAATAGACACAATTATATACATATATATACAATGAGGAAAATAAGTATTTGAACACCCTGCTAGTAGCCTTTGTTTGCAATTACAGAGGTCAAACGTTTCCTGTAGTTTTTCACCAGGTTTGCACACACTGCAGGAGGGATTTTGGCCCACTCCTCCACACAGATCTTCTCTAGATCAGTCAGGTTTCTGGGCTGTCGCTGAGAAACACGGAGTTTGAGCTCCCTCCAAAGATTCTCTATTGGGTTTAGGTCTGGAGACTGGCTAGGCCACGCCAGAACCTTGATATGCTTCTTACAGAGCCACTCCTTGGTTATCCTGGCTGTGTGCTTCGGGTCATTGTCATGTTGGAAGACCCAGCCTCAACCCATCTTTAATGCTCTAACTGAGGGAAGGAGGTTGTTCCCCAAAATCTCGCAATACATGGCCCCGGTCATCCTCTCCTTAATACAGTGCAGTCGCCCTGTCCCATGTGCAGAAAAACACCCCCAAAGCATGATGCTACCACCTCCATGCTTCACAGTAGGGATGGTGTTCTTGGGATGGTACTCATCATTCTTCTTCCTCCAAACACAGTTAGTGGAATTATGACCAAAAAGTTCCATTTTGGTCTCATCTGACCACATGACTTTCTCCCATGACTCCTCTGGATCATCCAAATGGTCATTGGCAAACTTAAGACGGGCCTTGACATGTGCTGGTTTAAGCAGGGGAACCTTCCGTGCCATGCATGATTTCAAACCATGACGTCTTAATGTATTACCAACAGTAACCTTGGAAACGGTGGTCCCAGCTCTTTTCAGGTCATTGACCGGCTCCTCCCGTGTAGTTCTGGGCTGATTTCTCACCTTTCTTAGGCTCATTGAGACCCCACGAGGTGAGATCTTGCATGGAGCCCCAGTCCGAGGGAGATTGACAGTCATGTTTAGCTTCTTCCATTTTCTAATGATTGCTCCAACAGTGGACCTTTTTTCACCAAGCTGCTTGGCAATTTCCCCGTAGCCCTTTCCAGCCTTGTGGAGGTGTACAATTTTGTCTCTAGTGTCTTTGGACAGCGCTTTGGTCGTGGCCATGTTAGTAGTTGGATTCTTACTGATTGTATGGGGTGGACAGGTGTCTTTATGCAGCTAACGACCTCAAACAGGTGCATCTAATTTAGGATAATAAATGGAGTGGAGGTGGACATTTTAAAGGCAGACTAACAGGTCTTTGAGGGTCAGAATTCTAGCTGATAGACAGGTGTTCAAATACTTATTTGCAGCTGTATCATACAAAAAAATCATATATTGTGATTTCTGGATTTTTTTTTTAGATTATGTCTCTCACAGTGGACATGCACCTACGATGACAATTTCAGACCCCTCCATGATTTCTAAGTGGGAGAACTTGCAAAATAGCAGGGTGTTCAAATACTTATTTTCCTCACTGTAAATGCTGAGATGTAGTGAAGAGTCAATATACAGTTAGTGCAGATTGTGGTGTACAAAAATTGTGTGACACATAGGTTGGAGGAATGACAGTTGAGCATACCTGGGCGGATGAATAGTGCAAAAGGGCGTAAGCAGAATATGATAGCAATGCACGTGAAAATGTGCATCTGTGCAAATATGCAATTGGACGTGACAGAGATAATGGAATGCAATAATGCATTAAGGGGTGCGTAAACAGAGCACGAGAGATGGAGAACGGTTAGCATGTACAGTGATCGGACAGGAGCTCAGATAGATGTACTTTGAAGGCAGTTCGTGAGATAAAGGTTTTGAGTTTCAGGGTTTTTTGAAGTGCATTCCAATCATTTGCAGCTGAGAACTGGAAGGAGTGGCGGCCGAAGGAGGTGTGGGCTTTTCGGGTGAGATGTAACTGCTAGAGCGCAGGTTGCGGGTGGGTGAAGCTATGGTGACCAGTGAGCGTAGGTACAGCAGGGCTTTGCCTAGCAAGGATTTGTAAATGAGTTGGTACCAGTGAGTTAAGCGACGCAACGAGGGTCATCCAACTAATGTATAGAGGTTGCAGTGGTGGGTGTTAGGAGGGGCTCTAGTTATGAAAAGTATGGCACTGTGGTGAGTTATGTGTTGCTGGAAGGAGAGGGAACTGTCTAACCAGACACCTAAGTATTTGTACACCACCACGTTTTCTAGTTCCAACCCATCGAGTATGGTAATGCTTATCGGGTGGGCAGGGGTGGGCAGCAAACGATTGAAGAGCATAAACTTAGTTTTGCCAGAGGTTAGCAGTAGTTGGAGGTTTCGGAAGCAGTGCTGAATGGCGTTGAATGTCTCCTGGAGGTTTGATAGCACAGTAGCCAAAGAGGGGCCGGATGTGTACAGGATTGTGTCGTCTGCGTATAGGTGGATTTGAGAATTCCCAGCAGCAAGAGCCACATCATTGATGTATAGGGAGAAAAGAGTCAGTCCAAGAATCAAACCTTGTGGCACCCCCGTAGAGACATCCATAGGTTCAGACAGCAGGCCCTCAGATTTAACACGCTGGATCCTATCAGAAAAATAGTTATTGAACCACGCGAGGCAGTTATGAGAGAAACCAAGTCTGTCGATGAGAATACAATGGTTAACAGAGTCAAAGGCCTTGGACAGATCAATGTAGACGGCTGATGTCGTTTATGACCTTGAGGGTAGCTGTGGTACAGCCATGACCGGCACGGAAGCCAGATTGTGTAGCGGAAAGGATACGGTGGGATTCAAGGTGGTTGGTAATCTGTTTATTGACCAAGCTTTCGAGGACTTTAGAAAGACAGGGTAAGATAGATATGGGTCTATAGCAGTTTGGGTCAAGGGTGTCTCCCCCGTTGAAGAGAGGGATGACTGTGGCGGCTTTCCAATCTCCGGGAATTTCTGAAGATAGGTTGAACAGATTGGTAATGGGGGAAGCAATCATTTTTGCAAATCATTTTAGGTAATTGGGGTCAAGGTTGTTTAGCCCGGCTGATTTGTATGGGTCCAGATTTTGCAACTCCCTCAGCACGTCAGCTGTCAGGATAGGGGTAAAGGAGAAGCATGGTGGGGGTGTGGACGTGTAGCTGCGGGTTTTGTATGATGAATGTGACGGGAAAAATGATTAAACATGGCTCTGTTTTCTTCATTACACAACTGTTTTCATCAAATCAGCTTTAAATTAATTTAATTATATTTTTTAATTCACATGCATTTTTACTGCTCTGTTTTCGAATTCACATGCATTTTTACTGCTCTGTTTTCGAACTCATCACCTCATCACCTCATCACCTTTTTACAATTACAGAAACCAACCTCTTATACCAGCAATGATAAAAAGTAGAGAGGTACATTAACAACCAAACTACTGAGCAAGCACAACATAATCCAGCTGTGTCTGCATGCCTACATTTGAGAGCTACACATTCTCAGTTCTGGCAGTTAGTATTCCTCACATATAAACTCCAGCTGAGAGCAGAGTAAACACTAGGACTCTATCCATAATTGAAGTGTCATTCTGTTTAGTAACGCCAGGCTACTTCCCTGTGTGCTCCATTAGCTTTTTCATTTGTCTAACAGACTGTGTGGTGTGTTAAGACTGCTCTCGTCTGCTCGGAAGGATGTCGGAACCGCTCCGATCTCAAATCGGGGATATCCAACATGTTGGTTCGTGTGTGATGTGTTGATTTTGCCGTGTGCTGCGCACCACACACTGTATGACCAAAACCGTCAGACCCGTGATTTTTTATCGCCGTGTGTGGGGTCTCTCAGGATTGGAAAATCGGCCGACAATTTTAAAATCGTCCCGTGTGAACCAGGCTTAAGCATCCTCTCATGTCCCCTTCGGACATTTGTATTTGCAGATTCATTACAGCTTAAAGGACTAGTTCAGTCTTTGGGGAAATATGCTTATTCACTTTCATTCTGAGAGTGAGATGAGAAGATCAATATCAATCTAAATCTCTCTTTGTGTTCAGTACAGAGCTGGAGCCAGGATGTGTTAGCTTAGCTTAGCATAAAGACTGGAAGCAGGGGAAAACACCTAACCTGGGTTAGTCTGAAGTTCAAAAATAGATCTACCAACACATATAAAGCGTGCTAATTAACACGTCATCTCTCAATTGGTTAAACTTTTACCTAGGCAGTCATTTTCAGTGAAAAGGCTCTGATAAAACCACTGTACACTGCCTGCAAGGGAACAAACAGCATACAAAGTTTGGGACTAGTGGTGCATTAAGCAACTAGAGAGGCAGATGTTTATTTCTAAAGAGTTGATGGAGACCAAACCTACAGCTAAAATGAGAGTGAATTTTGTACTAACATTAATCAGGTGGACAAGGTAATAACATTTTCAATTAGTTTTTATTTTAGTTTAGTTTTAGTTAGTTTTCAGAGCGTGTTTGCTAGTTTTAGTTTAGTTTCAGTTTTTCAGAAAAAAATACTTTTAGTTTGTATATATTTAGTTTTAGTTTTACAGTAGTTTTAGCTTGTTTTTGTTAGGGCCAGGTATAATGTCTCAGAAGTATGTACTATACATACAAAATACATTGTTGGAGAACTCTACTTTAATGTCCGATGTAAAGCAATTGCTAGTGATGTCCAAATAAAGCATTGTGAAGCATTTTCATTTTTTTCTGAGCCCATTCGATGGCTCTCTCTGTTCTAGAAAGGGTTGAAAGCACATTGAACTGCATCCCTTGAGCTTTTTTCTTTAAACCAAGAGCGCCATCTAGGTGCATCAACAAATACAACTAATAGTTTATAAAGCTTAATTTGGACATCACTAGTAATTGCGGGACAGCGCCATCTCCTGTCAAGTCTTTTCAATTTATGTAAAAAACTAAAACTGTTGCAGGGACCCAGGTTTCATTCAGCCCAAGATGATTTGTTCTGGGAGATGGGTCAATCCTAAGCGGGATGGATAAGCACATAAGAAGCTGGGTCCACACTAGTTTAATGATAGCCAGACAGATTATTTTAAGAGGATGAAAGAATGAAGGGGTGCCATCAATCCAGGAGTGGGCTTGTGAGATAGCTAGGGTGGCGGCGTTTGAAAAATTGTCATATAAACGGTTTGCCAGATTGAATGTCTAAACTAGAAAATGGGGAAAGTACCTGGACATTCTATAGGGCTCCAAAGAAGCTTTGTGCTGGGGAGAGATGTGTATGATGGGATTATGGTGTTGTCATTTATACATATGTTTGTTGGTTTATGGCTTATTGTCTTTTTCGTTATTCTGTTGAATGGTTTTGAATATTGTAGTTACTGTGTCATCTTTTCTTTATATTTTACTGAGTGGATGGTGATGACGAGGGGGGGAGGGTGTTCATCTTGTGAGTTGTATGTTTTGTATTTTGTTAAAAAATGAAAAATAAAAGAATTCTTAATCACAAAAAAAAACTACAACTGAAATGATTTGCGTTCATTTTTATTTCATTTTGTATTAGTGTTTTAAGCTGGCTATATAGCTTCAGTTTAGTTCTAGGTTTTCTTGAAGCTTAAAGTTTTTTATTTACTTTCAGTTTACGTAAAATGTTTTTGTTTTAGTTTTAGTTTAGTATAATGACCCTGGTGGACACAACAGGTGGATCATTACTGCAAATAAATGCTAATATTTCATAAAGTCTGCTAAATGTGTACTTCGGAAACTGTCACCATATAATTTTTATAAGGTGATATGTTTACAGCTGTTGCCCCAAGGGCCAGAAAATCTTTTCAATTAATGGAGCTTTAACAGTCAATGAGATTGAAATTGAACTACTCATTCTCAGTAAGGAAGCAAATAAGTGTATTTCTAACTTTTGAACTATTCTTTTAAATTAGTTGTGTACCTTTGCTGACGTTTGCTAAAAATTAGCATCCATAAAAAAATTTGGAGAAAAAAAACATTTGAGAGAATGTTACCATTAATTATCAGTGTCTGACTTGTGAGCACTGTGCATGTCAGCATCCATGCCATATTTACTAGGAAACTTGGCCTTATTTTACAGTGAATAATTAAAGGTGCTCTAAGCGATGTTGGGTGACGTTACTTCTTGCTGACGTTCAAAGTATTTTCAAACAAAACTGAGACTAGCTCGCCCCTCCCTCCTCCTCATCCCGTCCCAGTCCCCCTCCCTTCCGTGCTTCCTCGGACTAACCCCCCCAACCCCCACCCCAAAATCCTTCTTGACGGTTATTGGCTGGAACGCTGGGACACTGTTTGTGTATGTTTCGTGGTGCAGGTTGCCGCAGTTTGTTTTTGTTGCCGTTTGTAGAGCCCGGGCTGTCTACAAAGACCACGTTTTTTTTACAGTGTGTTCAGGGGACAGGCAGCTCGCGGATAGTGAGGAGATGTCTTAGAGCACCTTTAATTGAATGGATGGGATGTACAAGAAAAACAACATGTTTTTGCAGATTTTTAATGTGAGTTTTTATGCAGCAGTGCTCAGGAATGAACTCCCATCATTTCAGCAGTGGAGGAGAGAACTGGCTTCCCACAGACTCCTGTCTGATGCCAAGATGACGCATTGCTGATCAGGTGTACTCATCATACGCTATACATTTTTGCTAAAAAAAAAAACAGCATTCTATGACCATCAATGACCTAAATAATTAATGCTGTTGGTTATCACTCTTGTTAGTTTTGTACTCATAGATGGGTAAAGGGAAAGTTAAATGAAACAGACTCTCACATATTCCCAGTCCCACTCCCAAAGCAACAATGATGTCGTGACAGACGTCATCTTTCACAGACACAACTTAACATCCCACGTACCAAAAACCCTAATTATGGGTCATGCTCAGTTCAAATCTGATCCTTTTCCTTCCTGTTCAAATCCAACCAAACTAAAGCCAGCAGCTTTGCACACAGAGTGATTTGTAAACTATTTATATGTTGTCCTTTTGAAATGTGTGTAAATATTTAATAATTTTTCCCAGACTCAACTTCTTACAAGCCAAGGCACAGACGTCCTTTTACGACAATAAGTCCTAAAGGATCTGCCAGTGACTCTAAACCACTGCCAGACATATTAGAGCATGAGTCAGTGTATTACCTTAAAGCAGCAGATGCATTAAAAAACAACACAGAGTAGAGTGTGGGATCAGTTGCCTTACTGCAGTGCAGTGTTTTTAAGTAGTAGTAGCATAGGCAAATCTGACGTGATTTGTTTATTTGGGGATTAGATGTGCACAGAGTGCTCTCTAAAATCTGGATTAAAGACAGATGTGCGTCGTACAGGAAGATTGTGTCTGATACATTATTCTTGGAAGTTATGACTGTTTTCAGTACAGCTGCTTCTTAGGCATTGCTGTCATTATAAACCAGAGTGGGGGAGCTTGACAGCATTGTGGCCTCAAATCCTTAAATTCTGTAGACTGGTGGTCCGATACGTTGGATCTTCAAAGCTGTAACTCAGGACTCATTTGAAAGAAAGTCTTTATTTATGAAATTTGCTCTGACAGCATTACATTCTGAACATTCTCTGAAGATGAAGATTGAAGTGATGTTGGTTTGGAAGCTGACAGATCTGTTTTTCTTGTTTTGGTTTTGTGCTCTGAGAAATCTGACTTGCTGTTATGAGAGTATCATTCCAAAATGATATGCACCATTAAAATAAATAAATAAATAAATAAATAAATAAAAATCACATTGAGTTTTGGCAAATGATTGCTGCCATAAAGCAAAAGCCCAATATTGGTTGCTGAAAAGATTATGAAGCAGGTGGAGAACTTGTCCTTAAAAGAGTACTTTGACATCTTGTGAGATGTGCCTTTTCACTTTCTTGCAGAGAGTTAGATGAAAAGATCAATACCACTCTCATGTCTGTGCAATAAGTATGGAGCTAGAGCCAAGATGTGGTTAGCCTAGCTTTTCATAAAGACTGGAAGCAGGGGGATACAGCTGGCATAGACTGGTTCCAGACCTGTTAAAAACCTCAGATTTGTTCGCCAAGTCCAATACGTCTGGTGTGCTTACTGACTGCTGCTTCCCCTGGCTGGTTCCTTTCTGATTGGTTATGGTAAAACTAATTAAAGTAACCCCCTTCCAAACAGAAATGGCATACAAACACAATGTCAAGCTGAATAAAATCAATGAAACAAGATGAACAGGCTACAAAGTTTTCTCTCCCCATATTTCTTTCTTACATTTCTGGTGGTACACAACATGGTATTTAGTGAGCTTGGAGGTGCTATTGGCTCATTTTAAAACTGACAGAGCAGGGCAAGCTGTTTACCCATGTTTCCAGTCTTTATGCAAAGCTAAGATGACCGCCTCCTTGGTCTAGCTGTGTATTTAACATGCACAGAAATTGATTGATTGATTTGAAATACTGACTTGTGTTGTGTTGTGGAATGAAACTGCAGCACTTGTGGGTGGGTGAAGTCACACGCCACAGCACAGCCAGCCATAGGGATAGCTTCTAGTTTACTATTTACCCACATGATTTGATACTGAATTTGATGGGATTCTGCTAAGAACTCCCCAATATAACAATGCAGTCCCTCATAGTACTCAGACAAACAAATGAAAAAGCATATGGCCATTAAACCATGTTTGTGTATAAAAAATGTTCACTTAAGGCGGT
Source organism: Sander lucioperca (assembly GCF_008315115.2). Lineage (NCBI taxonomy): Eukaryota > Metazoa > Chordata > Actinopteri > Perciformes > Percidae > Sander > Sander lucioperca. Next base: position 24,970,672 of record NC_050191.1, on the reverse strand, counting down.
TCAAGTTGGTTACATCACTGGTAAAGCTTTCCATTTTGATAAGTCCTTTCTAAGAAATACACATCTAGAAAGACACTGTATTGCACGTCTGCAGCATGCATCAAGCAGTTTCTATACAAGCCCTGTTACGTGCATATTTGCCAACTTAAGGTATAATGGCACATGGATCTGGTGCTACACTAAAAATAAATATCAAATAAAATAAACTCCATGAATGAACAAGCTGTGAATACATAAATAAATAAAGACTTTACTCAGCAACAGTGGTGTGTGTGTTGCTTTAAAACCCATACAGTAGTAACATCCTTTTGCTTTAGTCTTGTTAATGCCGGTAGTTAATAACGGTAGTCCATGTGTAATACTGTACAGGGCAGCAGCATTTACTGTTACTTTAACTGAAATGTTGTCACTGTACTAGGAACGTTAAGGGAAGAAGGTCTGGTTTTTAGCTCAGTTACTGCCTCATAAACCGTCTGCTCTGGACACATTTAGCTATGCGACTCAGTCAGATCCAAAGTTTGCAGAGGCAAAAGCAGCCGAATGATCTACTCTTGTTATTTTTTTTTATCAGTTTGATCATTTAGATAGAGAGCTTCAGAGAAGAGAGTGGTATTTAGGGAAGTACAGGCAGGGGCTGGTAGCACAAACATTTGATTATGTTTTAGATAGGAACAGTCCAACTTCAGTTAGACATAGACAGTAAGTTCTTCAGTTGTGCAAAGCTTTCACGACTATCTAAAAACTCTGCCAATCAATATATTCATGACATTGACATATGGCACTTCATTAAACATATTTTTCTCAGAAGTTGATGGAGACATACAACATACAACAACCACACAACATAAGTTGTGTTGCCAAAAACTAATATTGCTCTGTGTCTGCTGGATGTGTAAACGCACAACTGGTAACACATTAGTCAAAACCAACTTTCTAAGGTAACAAGATGTCCATGGTTTGTGTTTTTCAGCTTGCTGTGAAGATCCTCTGTAGCCTAGTTTCAGATCACTCACTTCTCCAATTCTATTCGCCAATCAAATAGATCTGGTGTTGTGCTCATTGACAGTTATTTTCCCTGGCTGGAAAAGCAATTGCTCAATCTGAGTTTAGTAGGCGGGATTAAGAATAGGGGCACCATCTTCCTATATGCTAGCTACTTAGATACAATTATGAAAATAAGTGGGCCTGAAAAATGGCGGATTACATCAGCATATTTTTTTACAATTTTAAAAAACGACTAAAGCTTCAGTGATGAGTGTAGCAGAGAAACATGTTTAAATGGAAATATAGGAAAATATTAATGCTTATGTTAGGACAAAAATTCTGTTGAAATAAATTGCAAACAAACAAAATCTTGGCTACAAAAGCTTTAAAACATCATGATGTCTTGTAAGCAGTTATGTCTGTTTTTGGGTGGCCATATTTATAGTAGGCAGGGCTGGAGAGTTAATTAGTCTGTTTTTATTTTTGTACAACCAGCCCCACCAAGTTGTTGGAGTATGATGTGGGTAAATATGAGCTTGTGATATAATTACGTAAAGGAGGAGAAGCTGTATAAGTGGTTCAGTCCAGCGGTGACATGTGAGCCAGAGTTGGAGATATTCGCACCCAGCAGCCTCTGATATTCTTCAACCATCCTGCCAAACTTGTTGCTCCACCTGAACATGCATAAGGGAAACAACTGTATCCCTCTTCTAAGGACAACTAAAAGATTCCGCAGTTGTTTCATACACTGCTACAGTTTAGGCTAGAATGCACACAATCAGCAGTACACACACCAGTAGATCAGGTTAAACAGGATGTAGGCGCCAGGGAATATCATGCGAGAATAGGTGTCGATGGCGTGAGTGTTCTGGATAATCCGGAAGCCGCGGATGCCCTTCTTCTTGGTCCCCGTGGGCTCGGTGTCCAGGGAGAGATGCACTACCATTCGTTCCTGTTTTTCCGAAGCATCCTCAGGTGCCATGGAGGCCCTTGTGTACCCCGCCAGGCTGTTGGCATCCGCCTCGCTGTATGTCCCGTCTAGCATCATGGTCCTGGCGTGGGACATGCCACAGGTGCAGGGGAGTGTCTGGGACTGGTCAAAAGAGAGGAAAGAAATCAAGATTGAATAAGAAGTTAAAAGCACCATTTGGAGACGTACGCCATTTCTGAAACAGTCTCTGTACCTGTTCTCTGGCTTTTTCTCTGAGCTTGCGGTCTTTACCGTCCCTCACTGTCGTCAGGTAGTTGACAGCAGCATATTCAAGCACAGACAGGAAGACAAAGACAAAACTGACCCACAGGTAAATATCCACAGCTTTGATGTAGGAGACCCTGGGCATGGAGGCGTTGACTCCAGTGATGATGGTAGACATGGTGAGCACTGTGGTTATACCTGAAGCACAGAGAACATACAATCTTATTATGAAGAAGTTTCATATTCATGTTATCTCTGTCTGTCGGCGACAGACATCACTCCGGAACATGTAGGGCAAAAACTAGAAACTGTTAGCTGTAATTGTTGGAACAATTGGAGGAGCAGTGCAGGGGCGATTTTAGGCCTGTTTTAGGGTGTTTGACAAGCTCCCGCAAGATCAGTTTTTTAGCCACAGCGGAGATTCAGTACCAATGTTAAAACAATCTTTTTTTATTCAGTTTTTCTTTTAATAATGAATCTATTGTTTATACCTCATTATCTTTTAATTTGATGATGTGACTTTTAATTTTTCCATTTATTTAATATTTGCATAATACCATTTGATTTGTAATATCACCTCACCTTTGTAGTAATGGCCCTGTGGCTCAGCATTAAAGTCAGTTTTCTTAGAATTGTTGGTGTCTGTCCAGTTACATAATTCAGTGTTTAACCTACCATGATGGTCCAAAATTATGTTAAAATGCAGTTAGCACAGTAGAATAACCTTTTTTAAAGAATTACGTTTAAAGGGTGCTAGGCACCCCTAAAGATGTGATCCTAGAATCACCACTGGAGCGGGCTGCCTGTATTCGACCCCAAAAAGTGCCAGCATCCTAATTTAGCAGTTGCATGACATGATTATTGCATGTGTCTTTTTTTGTATGCATGTATTTCATATATTACATATGACTGCCATTTCCAGTTTTGGCTTATGTAGCTGTTAATAAACTCAAAAAGATGTTAATACACAAATACAGTATAATATTGCATATATGCTACAATAAAACTAACTAAAATATATCTGTTGGCCTACAGATTAAATTAGATAATGAAAATGGTTGCAAATTGATTAATTCCGACTACTACGGACAACTATTTTCAAGCAGCCCATAGTGGAAAACTAAAACTCAAATTGCTCTGAAAATTCAATCCTTTTGTTTTTAAAATGATAATGTAACATGAATTTTTTCACGTGTGTCTATATTTTTTCCAAACAGAATACAAAATGGACATTCAAATACAGAAGTGGTTAACTCAAAAGAAATGTTTAAAATGCTGTGTTTCATTTGCTTTAGGTAAAGAGGTAAATTGCAAAAGATATAACATCATCATAACTTCGTCATCTCAAGCACCAGTAAAGTAATAACCTCTTTCTGCATTTCACAAAGGAACATAGCAGTGCTGATAAGCTACAGAAAGTCTCACCGTGTAGAGCACAAATGGCAGACATGCTGATACTGTATATAGTGATGCAAGACTAAATATGTTTTACAACTTTCTGAACTTAGTAGACTGTTAGCTGATAGCTGTTATTAATATAACTATAGTAACATGTAGACATTAAATGCTTTGTTGTCATAGAAATGCACATTACACTCCTGAAATGATCCTGCTTTCCTCATGATCTGGATCAGCACACGATAGCTTCAAAATTAGACAGAAATACACTCATATTCAATGATGGTCAAAATGGATCAACAAGTAAGTAAGTAGGATTCATAATGTGAATGTGAGATTGACATTTTATCCTTTTGCATTCAACTATATTAACAACAATATTGTTAAACAAAGCATTAGCTAGTGCAGATGTATTCTTGCAAACATTTTTACATTCATTTTCTTACACTCACTCTTAAAAAAAAGGGTCCAGAAGATCTTGGTAACAGCAGCGTCACAAGCTGAAGGTCAACAGGCCTCTTCTTCAGCACTTCTCCTTCCCTTTAACAGCCCCAACCTCTAGATTTTTGCCTACCGATGGTACTTGTTGATTTTTAGGTCGCTGCTTTTTTGTTTTTGCCTTTTGTCTGTTGTCTGCTGTGTTCAGACTCTGCTGCATTCAGGAAGGGTCTTTTTTAAGAGCAGATACAATAAAAAGGGGAGTTCATATATATATATATATATATATATATATATATATATATATATATATCTGACTGCTTGAGTTTGTTGATGGAAAACCCTGTGTAGAAATACCTTATAATATTGAGGAGGTGACGGATTGTGATGCATCGTGATGTTGAATCGATTCAAATCATTGACAGGATAATCATAATCGAATTGAATCGTGAGACCAGTGAAGATTTACACCCCCTACTGTACATCTAACTCCTTTAGACCAACTTTAAGGATCTAGGACTTTCATGTCATGCATTAGCTTTTTGTGATGGTCATGTGATGCATTGTACATCACATGGACTCAATCCATGGACTCAAAAACTTGCATAACTAAGAGTTAGCAGGCTGTCTGCTGGCAGTGTCATCGCTCTTTTTTGGTGTTGCAGAGAGAGGTAGCTAAGCTCTGTGAGCGCATCATACATCTGGGTAAAATATTTCAGGGTAAGCATCCACTAATGCTGAACGTAGACATACACCTTGCACAGATTTGCCACTAATAGTGGTAGATTCATCAATCAAAATACAGAGTATCCTGTTATTTTTTGTGATGTCTTTTGCACTTTTTTCCTTCATCTAATCTGCGTATTTGTAGAGTATTACTCAACACATCTTACTGGAGTGCAAGACCCTGCCCATATTTAGTCCATTCAGGTGCAAATTCAGATCAACCGGCATGTCCGCCAGCAGCCAGCTATGCTTGCCTACTTTATTTGCTGTTCAAACGACTCTGGCCGTTCTCTCGTAATCTGATGCATGCATAGCCCGTACCTGCTTCTCAATTGTTTCGTGTGAAGCACATTTCAGTGTGTCAGTAGTCTTTTTATGAGCAAGTCATTCTTTGTGTTATTTTATCTTTTTCCTGAGGCCTAGATGTTGTTTGTACTCATCATGTCCGAAGTGCGTCACCACACACTCGCACCTTTCAGTTGAAGGTTTCAGTCTTGTCCAGGCTTGTGTACTCCCAAAGATTTAACATGTCTGCAAATTTGTCATCCAAGCTTCTTATCTTTCACAATGAACCAATCATTTGCCTTGCAGAAACATTCCTCTTGGTCCCTCGTCCAGCAGTCAGGTGCACTGTGCCCAATGTGCGAAGTGTCACTGCTGCCACCCCGTTTCGCAGCTGTTGGGGGAGTTGTGTTTAGATAGTTGTGTTTAGATCACAGGGATGCAGTTTGCAGCAGGGTTGCCAGATCTCGCAAAAGAAACAAGCACTAGGACTAGGCTAGAACTAGGCTCTCCAAATGAAAGAAAAAAGCCCAAAACAGTCTTAATTAAGTAGCTTAGTCAGTAGGGAGTTGGATTGGGAACTGAAGGGTAGCTGATTCAAGTCCCCGTACGGACCAAAGTATGGTGGTGGACTGGTAGCTGGAGAGGTGCCAGTTCACCTCCTGGGCACTGCCAAGGTGCTCTTGAGCAAGGCACCGAACCCCCAACTGCTCGGGGCGCCTTTCCATGGGCAGCCCCCTCACTGACATCTCTCCATTAGTGCATGTATAGGACCTGAGCATGTGTGTGTAATTCAGGCCTGTGTGTAATGTGTGTAATAACAACAGAGTGAAAACATTGTAATTTCCCCTTGCAGGATTAATAAAGTATAAATTATTATTTTATATATATATATGTGTGTGTGTGTGTGTGTGTGTGTGTGTGTGTGTGTGTGTGTGTGTGTGTATGAATGGATTTATTTTGCATTTCACAAACCATTTGAAAAAATACTGTAACTTGTAACACATTTTCCTTATTAATACTCTACTTTTGGGGATGCGCACCTAGACTCACCAGGAGGTGGAGGTAAGCAATAAGAAGTGACGGTACTCAGTACCAGTGAGTACCAGCCCATTTCTGGCACTGAGAAGGAGGTCCACAGACAAACAATGGGGATCAGTGATTGGCTGTTAGGTACACACATTCACAGCTCATCCATGTTTCTGTCTGGCTGCTGATTGCCACAGAAACTTGAGAGCACATTCACTGGGAATTATTTGCGACTCTCGTCAAGGGAGAGGAGTTAAGGTCTGCCCAAAAGGTTGTTATATTTGTCCCTAGGTGTTTTAAGAGTAATCACTAAAGGGGTCATGTAAGTCACCAAGTCTAGTAAGAAAGATGTTAAGGTAACACTGAGGCTGTAACCCTCCCTTAAAACCACAAATTGTTGTACAATATTGTTTTTTGTGTACGAATTAAACGTGTTAATTTCCTTTTAAGGTGTTGGTAGATGGAATAGATTATTTTTTTATTTTAAATGGAGCCAAGCTAACGGTTTACCCCAGCTTCCAGTCTTTATGCTAAGGTAGGCTAACAACATCCTTATTCCAACTTCATACTTACCGTAACGCGGACATGATATTGAAATCAACCCTCTTTTAACAGTTTAATTCCTGTGCTAACCAGGTTATGCTCTCAGGTCACTGTGATGTGATTGTACACCAGTGTTGGGCAAGTTACTTCCAACATGTAATATATTATAGATTACTAGTTACTGTCATTTGAGAGTAATTAGTTATATTACAATATTACTGTCTCTGAATTGTAATGCGTTACACCACTTTTGCATTACTTTTGAGTTACTTTCACCAAAATAACAGCTTAAGTTTGACTTGGCCGGCAGCTTGTGAATTTCACCACCGGATCAATAAAGTCTCCTCTTTATCCACTTTAATACATCATAGATTATTCATAATATTTTATATAATTAATATGCAAAGTAACTAAAGCTATAAAAAATAGAGAAGTAAAGCATACAATGGCAAGTAGGAGAAAATGAAAATACTCAATTAAAAGTACCTTACAGTTGTATGAAGTACGGCACTTTCCACCGCTGATAAAATGCAATGGTATTTACGTGTAGCAAGCCTAAACATTCATTCCTGACATGTTTGTGTCAGCAGCTCGGACACACTGCTGTCCGCGCTGACGTACCGTCACCTGTTGGGACACAGATGTTGTCCGTACCGTCTCTGGTTCTGGCTCTGACCACAGGAACAGTGACGGGACAGCTCGCTTCAACGCAACGTAATAACTCCTGAAAACAATATCCATCTCGCAAATGTATCTGTCCCTGCAGTTATCTCAACCATCGAATACAGCAACAGGAAATAATACTCACGGCTTTTTTTTCCTGTAAAGAAATGTTTCGCGGTGTTGGTGAATTCTTAAAAGAACGAAACACCACTAAATGTTGTGTTAAAATGCATTGTAACTAGCGTTACTGAGATTGTAACGGGTATAATATTACCGAAATGTAATTAGTAATGCATTATATTACTGCGTTACAGCAAAAAGGAATACATTACTGTAATTGCGTTACTTTTGTAACCCGTTACTCCCAACACTGGTGTACACACATTAAATTTGAACAGGCAGGATGGTCATTGTGTTGCATATCTTCCTACCTAATGAGACTCTGGCAGGGACGGCCCTGCGGTCGATCCAGAAGGACACCCAGGACAGCATGACCATCAGAGTGGCTGGGAAGTAGGTCTGCAGCAGGAAAAAGAAGATGTGACGCCGCAGAGTGAAGTTGATGTACAGACGGTTGTACCAGCCTGGTCGAGGGAAGAAGGAAAATAAAGTGAATGTTTGAAAAATAGTTTTATCTGTCAGAGTTAAAACAGAAATGATGTGCTAAAATGCCACGATGAACACAGAGACAGGTGAACTAATCTGCACAGGGATGATATAAATCTGGATGGGATATAAAACCAAACGATACAATGAACAAACAAAAACACATCTGAATAGAAAAGAGATAATTGCATTGGATAACATTTATGACGAGAAAACAGCAAGTTTACAATAGCCCAATTATGTGTTTTTCACATTAATGTTATAGTTCCTGATTTGCAAAACATTTCTCAGAGGAACCGCTTTCCTCTGCATACATTGTTAATCTCATTGGTTGAGTAAAAACCTCATTAGGCAAAATTATTTGTAGAGCTTTTACTGAAAGCTTAACTCAGTAACAGCTTACAGCTTTTATATATACTAATATAACTAATATTTGTTTCCTACCTTTAGTAGCACTATTTCGTAACATGATAAATTGTTAGTGTGGTTTGTGGATTGTGGTGAATAACTATAGTACATTGTTTCTCTAAAGACAAGTTTGTTAGGCCTGCTGCTTCTAGGTTGCTTCTCTGTCTCTCCTCTCCCCCTCCCCTCTGTCTGTCTCTAATTGCAGGAGTGGAGTCTGGTGTGCGGGAGTCAGGGTTCCAGCTGCAGCTCATCTACCACAATCAACCTCTGCTTCATCCTCCACTCTGCGTCAGATCATAGTCAAGACGACCATGTTATTATTGGAACGTGACTCTACTGCTCTGCTCCGCTCCGCTCCTACCATCCACTGGACCAGACAACCACAACTGGCCCTCACCACTAGCTGTCCACTGGATAACTCTGACGGAACCACTCCTGCTCAGAACCCCCTGAACCTGTTTGCCTCTCTGGAAACCTGGACTTGCTCTTCCCCTTTCTGGAAACCTGGACTGTACTTAAGTACTTTAAATAAATATGTTAACTCACACTCTGGCTCTGTGTTTCTGTCTGCATTTGGGTTCAGCTCTTGTTTCAAACGTAACAAAGTTGCTACTGACTTCAAATGTAATTATTTGGTAAAAAGACTTTTTTATATATATATATATATATATATATATATATATATATATATATATATATATATATATATATATATATATTGGGGTGGGGGCTAGGGTTGACACTTATTTAAAATTTGAACTATCATAATATGGAGAAAAAGAGATATTCAACCTATAATAATCTGTATGAATACAAAATTGTCTGTGCACAACAATTGTCCTGCCCCATTGTCCTATCAGTAAACAAAGCTATTGTCCCTTTTCACAGCAGACATTTTGACTTGTCATAGTAGATGAGGCAAAGGTTTTGCTTATGACATTATGGATTGCTCCGTTCTATTCAAGTGTCCCAGTAAGCCACACAATACCAGGATCTTGAAACTGAGGCAGTTAAACTTATATTCAGCCATCATTCATACTATTTTACACCTAGGCTTTTCCTATTTTATGTCACAATGTCTACAGTAAACACAGTTTATTGTTGTTCTTCGAGCTAACTCAAAATGGAGAAAACCGATAATCATTACACCAAACATCTGATAAGTAATAGTATGGACTACCAATATGGAAGCATTTTGGATTCAACACCATAGATGGAAAAATCATGGATGAAAAGTCTCTTTTAGTCATTTGATTTTCTTTTCATAAACTGGTATTAAAAACAAAAAACAACCACTGGCTTTTCGTTTTTTATTTTTATGAAAGGTAAATCAAATGACCAAAAGATACACTGACCATGAGGGCTGTTTGCCTTTGCTATTTTTATTTAGAAAAAAATACTTGTCAGATTGAGTTTGTTTTACTTTTCTTTTTTTTTTTTTTTTTAATAACAACATTAATGGGGCCACATGTGTCTAACAATGGCCATGGCAAGGATTTCAAACCCATGATGTCAGGTCTCTGCACCTAGGTGGTAGTTATGACCACTTGAGTCAGAGACAATGATATGTTCAAGCAGTTTGGAGATCAAGTCCAAAATGGCGATCAAGACAAAGTACTGTCCTTTAGAAAAGTTTTGAAATGTGATAGAAACAGAATTGTATTATTTGCTAAAATAGTGAGAAAAACTTTATACAATTATATAAAAATTACATATACTTGCAAAATGCAAATACACACTTTAAATAAAAAGCATTAACTGCAATTGACAGAGTGCAGAAGAAAGAAGACGATATTAAAAAAATATCTGTTAATTTAATATCTTGCCTTTGGTTAGCCTCATTGAGGTTCACCTCAGCCAATACAATTAATTCAGGCTGATTAACGCGTCAGCAGTAGAATGAGGGCCCCTACTAATTCCCTGTGTGTTCTCCAACTTGATTATCCGTTGATTAAACATGAATTTGTTTAAGAATATGCACCATTCTTAAACTAACTAAATTCATCATTTCAACTAAAATATTAATAGCATTAAAAGTACATTTTCACACGGGGCCTCTCAACAATACAGCGCCTAAAGATTAGGTACAAATGCAGCAGCCATATTAAGGTCTTTTCCATTTCTGTTTATATTAATCCATTAATCAAATGACTCTATACTAATTGCCACACAGTAAACATGAGAACTTTGGGCCCCCTTGGAGCAATCACCATTTTGGGGTGAACTGCCCTTATATACTGTAAAATATCTACAGACTGGAGATTTGTTTTGCCAGTCTACCTGTGCTGCTGTAGAAAGCCAGTCTGGAAGTAGTGTGAAACTTCTGGATGAGGAACTGAGACAGAGAAATCCTGTCATCAGTGCTCAGGGACTCATCACCGCTCTTCCAATACAGCATCAGGTCTTCGTCTGTGTAAGCATCTGAAGGATAGAAAGCATGATTGTCAGTAAAGAGTTGTACTAGTTTCAGTATCAGCAGCAGCAGTTGGATGAATAATGGCCAGTATGTGAGAATTTCCTGTAACCAATAACAATGTGTTAATACCCACTGTGAAACGATGCCATTGAAGGCCCTGAACAGCTTAAACACGGTTAAAATGCTGACAGCTAATCAGTGTAAAGTGTGACTGTATTTCACTGGAAAGGATTTCAACACCGGGGCGTGCAACAGTCTGCAGCTAAAGACACAAACTAGCTGCACTATGGCCACTGCCACTGTTGGAGAAACAACACAGATGTGACTTAATGGTGCATTCACTTGCAACTAGTAAGACTTGTGGTGCATTGTGCAATTAACAAGCTGTTCTTTAATGTCACCGTTTTGTGTTGTCGTTTTGTTTTTTTCTTTTTAAATCTTTTTTTAAAGTATCAGTTCAGGCATTGTTTAGGCACCAGCATTGTTTGAAAAGTATTGTTTTAGCACTGGTATCGGCAAAAACCCAACCCTAGACTGATCTTCCTGAGTGCCTTGTTAGCTTTGTTTCACCTGTTAGGGCAGGACTAGTCTCGCAAGCCTCTAGAGGAGAGGGTCGCCTTCCTTTGCCTATGGGTTGTTGGGGTGGGGGAGGGAGGGGGGGGAGGTTCTGCTGAGAGACTTCAACGCACACGTGGACAATGATAGACACCTGGAGAGGCATGATTTCGGAGGAATGGTCTCCCTGATCTGAACCCGAGCGGTCGTTTGTTGTTAGACTTCTGTGCTAGTCATGGATTGTCTATAACAAACATCATGTTTGATCATAAGGATGCTCATAAGTCTACCTGGTACCAGAACACCCTAGGCAGAAAGCTGATGATCGATTTCGTCATTGTATCATCTGATCTGAGGCCACATGTTTTGGACACTTGGGTGAAGAGAGGGAACAAGCTGTCAACGGATCACCATCTGGTGGTGAGTTGAGTCAGAGAATGGGGGAAGACTCTGGACAGATGTGGTAAGCCCAAACGGGTAGTGTGGGTGAACTGGGAATATCTGGAAGAGGCCCCTGTCCCAAAGATCTTCAACTAACACCTCCAACGGAGCTTTTCTGGCATCCCTGTGGAGGTTGGGGGCATTGAACCCAAGTGGGCAATGTTCGCAGCTTCCATTGCTGAAGCTGCGATGGAGAGCTGTGGCCTCAAGGTCTTAGGTGCCCCATGGGCTGGTAACCCTAGAACACCGTGGTGGACATCGGTGGGCAAGGAGCCGTCCAACTGAAGAAGGAGTCTTTCCGGGATTTGTTATCCCATGGGATTCCAGGACTTTCGGTCGGCTCCAACGTGTTTCTGCAAAACCGTCCGCCACCTCAGGAGGGGAAACGGGGAACCATCCAAGCTGTTTACAGTAAGGATGGGACGCTGTTGACCTCAACTGAGGAGGTAATTGGGCTGTGGAAGGAGCACTTTGAGGAACTCCTGAATTCAACTAACATACCCTCCTTGGTAGAGGAAGCTCTGGAGGCTGATGGAGGATCATCATCAACTTCCCTGGTGGAAGACCCTTAGGTAGTTAGGTATCACACTTCTCAGCCTCCCTGGATAAGTCTACTCCATGGTGCTGGAAAATAGGGTTCGGACGATGGTCGAACCCTCAGATTGAAGAGGATTAATGCGGATTCCATCCTGGTTGTGGAAAAACGGACCAGCTCTTCACTCTGGCGTGGAAGGGGCCTAATACTATGCCCATCCGGGGAGCCGGAGATTGGCCGGAGCAGCGGGTGCAGTATTGCATTCCCTATACTGCACCATTGAGAGAGAGCTGAGCCAGAAGGCAAAGCTCTTTATCTACGGGGCAGTTTTCATTCCTGCCCTCACCTATGGTCATGAAGGCTGGGTCATGACTGAAAGAACGAGATCCCAGGTACAAGCAGCCAAAATGGATTTTTTCAGGAGAGTGACTGCAGAGATAGGATGAGAAACTCAGTCATCCGTGAGGAACTCGGAGTGGAGCCGCTGCTCCTTTGCGTCGAAAGGATCCAGTTGAGGTGGTTTGGGCATCTGTTGAGGATTCCCCTTGGTCGCCTCCCTAGGTAGATGTTCCAGGCACATCCAGCTGGGAAGAGGCCTCAGGGAAGACCCAGGACTAGGTGGAGAGATTATATATCCACCGTGGCCTGGGAATGCCTCGGGATCCCCCAGTCAGGGCTGGTTAATGTAGCTCGGGAAAGGGAAGTTTGAGGTCCCCAGCTGAAGCTGCTGCCCCTGCGACCCGACCCCCGGATTGATGAGCGGTTGAAGATGGATAGATGGATGGATAGTCTCGCAAGGAACTTGTTTTGGTGAAACATTTGCAAAATTAGCTGGATACATGGTTTAACGTAATTTGCTTTTACCAGTTTATCACATCGTATTTTGTCCATTGCAAATCCTCACCAATTGGTCCCCAAACCTCCCAGTTAGATAGTAAATGCCTTAAACATATTCTTTGTAAATCTTGACAATCATTCCCTGACAGAACCAAGCAGGCCTGCCCTATTGCACGATCCAAGTGTTCTTCTAAACTTTCCATTTTCAGCACGTATCTTGCTAGCTTGAAGTTTGTTGTTGTTGTTTCCTGAAACAGAGTTTGAGAACGGCAACCCACACAGAGCGGAAGGCAAGGGACATCTGGCGACAAATGGGCAGAACAAATGACAGCTTTATCATTCTTATTGGTAGAAAAGATTTGTGACCTAATAAATTCCCAACAAAGCTCAGGCCAAACTTAAACCTGAGCAGAGGTCAAATCAGCTAGAATAACTGAGATCACCTGTGTGGGTGTTCAGAGGCTTTAACATCCACTGTTGTTCTGCACCAACCTCTTACTGATAAATAACAGTATATAATAATAAAACAGTAATTAATAACTATTCTGTGTTTTTAGTCAGTGTGGTGTTGATTAAGGCAACATGCTGCAAAAATGCTTTGTGCCTTTCATAATTAGTATCACTTTATTTCCACTGTCTTCTTAGCAATAGAGTGGAGTGTCAGTGCATATGAATACTCACAGCTCTCCAGCTCCAGCGTGCATGTCTGCGAGTCCAAAGGAAAACGACTGAAATCCATGTTGCATGCAGCAGTTACTGTAACCCTGGGGAAAGAAGCAAAGTGTAAACGTCACCAGCTCTATGCATTCTGCAACAAGGCCTGCCATGTCTCATTTGGTTTGTGTGAAAATCCTGTGATGGCAGATATCTATATATATATATATATATATATATATATATGCGTGGTGGGAGCTTCCTGTACTCACCTCAGGCTGTACAGGACATGACCGTCCGGAAACACCCGCAGCATGATGTTGTCAGTGGTGGTGTCATGGATGAAAGACCTCTTGGAGTGGACGAAGAACACATCAGGCACCCAGATTTTCTTCACCAGGCGCCCGTCAAATGTCATGCTCTTGTTGGTGGAGCTTGGGAAGGCAAGCCTCTCATCCTTCCAGTAGTGCCTTAGATACAGGGTCATGGTGAAGTCCTGAGAGAGGGGGGGAGGGGTGACAGAAACAGAAAAAGCCTCTGGATTAAGTCTCACTACGAGGACTTTACTTGCTCGCTGCCTCTGGTTTATTGAATCCCTCTGGGATTACAGTGCTACGACCCGTTGCTGTTGGATTATATGGATTTCTTATGACTAAACATACATGGTCAAGAGAAGTGCTGAACATATGTTAACAAAGCAGGCCACCGCTTTCATTGGTCCTAGATTACCCTTGTCTTCTCACCTCCTTCCCCCTGTTGCTATGCAGGCAGGAATAGTCCTGTGTCTGCACTACTCCCCCCGCTACAGGGATCATCCTCTCCCACCTACCTCATGGCATTACATAAGACCAGATCAGTTAGGAATAATAGCTGCAGCAACACATTGTACTCTTGGCACCCACCATAAAAAAATAACTTTGATGTTGCATAAGTTCAGGAGTTCAGGGGCATGTCTGAATCTCTCCAAAAACTGTAATGTGTTATACGTTTACTAATGAGAGATGTTTTCAAGTGTCGGGATCTAATGTAAGTATCCTTGAACTGCCAACATATTGGCAGTTGAAACTATGACAAAATGATTTTGATGGTCCTGAAAGCTGTATGTTTTAAAGCTATGTAACTTTTGAAAGGGGAAATAACACATTTAGTCTCTAACAAATGTGCGCTATACTCCAGGGTTTTGCTGCTACAGTCTTACTTGGTCTGGTATAACCAGTAGGTTATGATGGCTAATTTTTGCAAATGTGGATAGACATTGCTGTGTAGCTGTCTTTATGACTTTTCTCTACTACTGTTATACTACATTTTAGCATTAACCATGATCTCATAATTTCCACAAAATATTAAGTTGAATTCATTAGCAATAAAACACACTAGTGTCTAAAATTAACGAATAACAAGCCAACTTTAGATAAATATCACTGTGTAATGGTTCACTGACTTTATGACTTTACTTTTGCTACTGCTATGCTACATTTTAGCAATCAATATTACCTCATCATTGCCACAAAACAGTGCCGAATTCCTTAACAAAAACTACAGCACACTCAGAGGTTCTGGTCTGCTTTCAGTATGGTAGCTAATGTTAGCAAACCTTAGACATGTATTGCTGTGAAAATGACATTACTGAGTCAGTGCTATGTCTTTATGCAGGTTTAATTTATATCCTGAGCTCTACCCAAACAGTTGTAACAAATCAAGGATTAAGGGAATCGAAGTTTCAGCGTGAGACACATAGAGGAGAAGATCGTCGGCATAAAGGGAAACTTTGTGTTACATGTTCCCTTTATTTATGTATAAAGGTACACAGCTAAGCCAACATTGGCTGGCAAAGCAAAGGAACACAGCCACCAAAGGCCAACCTAGCTCGCAACATCAAACACACTGTCTCCTCTCTCTGTGTGTTTGCATTCAACATAAGAATGAGACCTGAGCTCACTTGGATAAGTGTAGGCCTGGCAAACTCGATTCCTTTTAAGGATTCGGGTTATTCTGAGTCACTCACTAAACTGATCTGGGTTGTGCGAGTCACTTGAGTCACTTGAGTCAGTATTGCTAAATCACCAATGAAACTCAGTCCTAGCCCATTGTCTCTAACCACTAACGTAGTAGGAAGTTCTGAGGATTCACTTGGTGCAGACTCACTATTTCAGATCTGATATATAGGTTTTCAATGTAGACATAGAAACAGGAACAGAGAAATGCCCGCAGTGAATAAATTAATATATATATTTTTTTTAAATCGATCGACCTAATTTTGATATGCTACATCTATACACCAAACCTATAACCTATAAGCATGTTCTTTCAGAAGTGAAAGAATGCCGGCTGATTCGCGCGAATGACTGACTCACTCGAGGAGTCATGAGTCATGAGAGATAATAACTCATGAGTCCCATGGTCTGTGAGCCTAGGCGAGCTTGCAATGTCTCGGTCTGTCAGCTCGATCTAATTGCATTTTAATATACTACATTCATACACCAAACCTACAGTAGGCCTAGGCTACGTGCAGAACATTGTATGTTATTTTAGAAGTGAAAGAATGGCTTTTGTTGTGGATTTGCTTTTCACCCTGACTAGAGGAGAGACTTCACTCGCTCTACAGATCCACTCATGACAACGTAGCTGGCTGATTCGCAAGGACTCATGAGTCATCATGACTCATGTGTCCTCGAGTGAGTCCCATGGTCTGCGAGCTTGCAAAGTTTCCAGCTCTGAGTCTGCAGGTCGGGGAGTTCCTATAACCTGTCTCGGACTGTCTCTGCTCACTTAGTCACTTGAGTTGACTTGTGGAGTTGTGGTTGCCTACAAAATTGTAAGTTATAAAGCTTTTGGCAGCTAAGATGGCTAGGACTAGTAGTAGCTAATGTTGCAAGAGGTTTGTGTGTGACGCTGTTATCATTTTAGATTGAATTGTAGTAGGACTCATCTGATCCGAGTTAATGATACTAGAGTCTCGTGACTCATGAGTTAATTTAAAGACACGGGTGAAAGTTCTGAGTGAGTCATGACTCGAACAGGTTTAGATGAGTGCTTACTTTACTTCTTAAGAGGGGTTGTGCTGTGTTAAACTGGCTCACGTAGCTGCTGTTTCAATTTGCGGCCCTAAACCTGCCAGCTTTGGTGTCCACGCTGTAGGGAGCAACCTATGCTCCAGGTATGCTTTCCAGCGTTGTTTCATCAGCTTTGGGACTCCGCAAGCCCAATTTATGCGTTGTAGTTCTGGTTTTAAAAGGTGTGTTTACCAAAAGTCGTGTTGCCGGGAAAACAATCTTTCGAATAGTGCCTGTCTTTCAGCTCGTGGTTTCAGCTTTTGTTTGTGTTGTTGCTTGAAGCCTCCAGCTTCTCCTTTTTTTCTTCCTGAATCAATCCCTCAATGAATCTCTACCACCTGCCGCTTGGGCTGGGTTAAACCGGCGTCACACAAACACACACCCCTCATCTGTCTCATGTGTCATATCAGTTCTGGCCCTTTTTATAATAAAAACGTATTAGTTGGAGTGCTGTCCGAAGTACCTTTATGTATTATTATCCGCATTAAGGATCCAGAACCCAGTCTTCAAAGTCTTCTAAGTTTTAATGTGAGTTAAGTCTTATTTTTTATACCCTCTATTTATGCCCAGAATGGAGTGATTACATCTCACAGCTAAAGCCAGGGGTTCGATGGCCAAGACAAAGTGGAGAGGTCTCAGAGGGCAACCCTGGCGAGTGCTATGACTTTATGACTCTTCTCTACTTGTACTAGTGTTTTATAATATTTTAAATATGAACCAATGGGCTTGGAGCTGAGAGAAATGACAGAGAAGGAAAAATTAGAAGGTATTGAGAACCGGACTAACACATTGTTGGTTTGAGTCTTTCCATGAGATATGTTGACAAAATATACCATCTATATTCTTTAAAGTCTCATCTTTGCTTAACCTGTTTACCTCTAAATGAAATAGCAAAAGATTGCTCTGCTGTTAAACTGTGTAGCATCCTGCAGCTTTGTGATATGACATAATGTCATTAAGATCAGCCATAGTCTGGAATCATTCATTTGCCCCCCCCCCCCCCGCCTTTTTTTTCCCTAAACAATTAAATACACAACACTGGGATCCAAATTAAATCTAATCCTTGGTTGTCCTTGCAAACAGGAGCTTACACAACATCAGGACGACAGTTTTGGATCCAAATGTATGGTTCCAGAACAGAAGGTTGATTTACTAATTAAAATTGAATTGAATTGAATAACATTACTTAACATGCATTCAGTCTGACTTTGAGCAAAATAAACAATTCTTACCATTGAGCTTTTGTAATTGATTGATTATGCAACTGAACAGCTAAATGACTATTACTAAAATGTTATATTCATCAGTTCAAAGGACAGAATCCCTCTAATGCCAGTGGCAAAACAAAGACATCTGATAAAGGACAAATCTGATCTGGTGAGTCCAATCAAAAAAGTTGGATTAAGAAGACAAGTGTGAACACAATCTTAGTCACTGTTGTACTCATGTGTCCATTCTCATGCTGTTAATGAAAAATGTTCCTGCCTCATTAACTGCTTTGTCTGAGGAGAGCTTCTTTCCCCATGTGTTGAAGCACTGTGAGCTCATTTGTTAAAGTCAGCGACGGCTGCACAGTTGCAAACTGAATCTGTCACAGATTTACTGGAGACATTGCCACCAGTACCATAATCCAGTTGAATAGTAGCATTAATGACATTACACTTTTACTTCTTTCATAATCTCATTACTTTTGAGTTTGTTTTGGTCTTTGCTTTCAAACCTGGTTGAATATTAAACTAGAGAGACAGAATAATCCGAGTAATCCTCTATTTTTACGCCCAAACTTAATCTATTTTCACTAATTTTCCGTAGATTTTAGTTCTTTTTGAAGTCAGATTACAGCTGCTACATTATTAGTAATCAATTTGCCCGCAAAGTTACTGTGTACCGTTTGGCATTTAACATATTCAAGCCACTTACCATGTCCACCTCTGATATGCTGTCCAAGCTCTCCACCTGCACATCCACTCCAACAGGGACAGCTGGACCTGCAGATAAATATCAAACAGATTAGAGTTTGCTGCACTGTACTGCACAATATGGCAGGCCCATTGACTATATTTGTTTTGTTACATCATAGTGCAGACTTGGATCAAGATTTGGAAGACAAACATCCTAAAGTACAGGACCTGTATGACCTACTGTTTTATGCTAAGAGGAATGTCATACCAATGTGGAACAGGACACATGGTTTATTTCAATAATTTTACATATTTTAACCAGATAGGTCTAAAGAGGTACAATTAGCTTCACCAACCCTATCTCTTGACAGAATGTTGAAATTGGACCATTCTGTAAAACCCCAGATTGCATTCAACAACAACAATGTTTTTTTTCTAAAGTTTTGGGCATTTCTGCCTTTATTGGATAGGAAAGCAGAGAGATATGAGAGGGGAGAGAGAGGGGGAAGACATGCAGGAAAACCGTCACAGGTCGGCCACACAAAAGTTTTAGGCAGGTATGAAAAAATGCTGTAAACTAAGAATGCTTTCAAAAATGGAAGTGTTAATAGTTTATTTTCATCAATTAACAAAATGCAGTGAATGAACAGAAGAGAAATCTAAATCAAATCAATATTTGGTGTGACCACCCTTTGCCTTCAAGACAGCATCAATTCTTCTAGGTACATGGTACAAAGTTTTTGAAGGAACTCGGCTGATAGGTTGTTCCAAACATCTTGGAGAACTAACCACAGATCTTCTGTAGATGTACTCTTCCTCAAATCCTTCTGTCTCTTCATGTAATCCCAGACAGACTCGATGATGCTGAGATCAGGGCTCTCTGGGGGCCATGCCATCACTTCCAGGACTTATTGTTCTTCTTTACACTGAAGATAGTTAATTATCTTAATGACCTTGGCTGTATGTTTGGGGTCATTGTCCTGCTGCAGAATAAATTTGGGGCCAATCATATGCCTCCCTGATGGTATTGCATGATGGATAAGTATCTGCCTGTATTTCTCAGCATTGAGGACACCATTAATCCTGACCAAATCTCCAACTCCATTTGCAGAAATGCAGCCCCAAACTTGCAAGGAACCTCCACCATGCTTCACTGTTGCCTGCATACACTCATTATTGTACCGTTCTACAGCCCTGCGGCAAACAACCTGCCTTCTGCTACAGCCAAATATTTAAAATTGTGACTCATCAGTCCAGAGCACCTGCTGCCATTTTTCTGCACCCCAGTTCCT
The DNA here is from genome assembly GCF_008315115.2 of Sander lucioperca. Lineage (NCBI taxonomy): Eukaryota > Metazoa > Chordata > Actinopteri > Perciformes > Percidae > Sander > Sander lucioperca. The sequence goes on along the minus strand of NC_050191.1, from coordinate 24,950,716 downwards.
AAGTTTTCGTGCATAGTTGAGTTGCTTGGCCTTATTTCAATGTTGGAGGTGTGGCTTTTTGGCTGCAACTCTTCCATGAAGACCACTTCTGGCCCGACTTTTCCGGACAGTAGATGGGTGTACCTGGGTCCCACTGGTTTCTGCCAGCTCTGAGCTGATGGCACTGCTGGACATCTTCCGATTTCGAAGCTTGATCCATTTTTCATCTGCTGCGCTAAGTTTCCTTGGCCGACCACTGCGTCTACAATCCTCAACGTTCCCTGACTTTTTGCAAGTGTACCTATAAGAATTGATGCTGGTTTGAAGGCAAAGGGTAGTAACACCAAATATTGATGTGATTTAGATGTTTTTTTGGTCGCTCACTTTGCATTTTGTAAATATAATAAAAATAAACAAAAATAAACAATCATTATTTATATTTTTGAAAGCATTCTTAGTTTACAGCATTTTTCCACACCTGCCTAAGAAGACATGAAAGGAGAGAGAGAATGACATGCAGCAAAGGGCCACAGATCGGAGTCGAACCCGCGGCCGCTGCATCAAGGAGTAAATCTCTATATACAGTATGTGCACCTGCTCTACCAATTGAGCTAACCCGGCCACCAACAATAATGTTTTTAACATCCAATGCCAACCTTTTTAAAAATGTATCTTCTGACAATATCTTAAGGACAACTACAATATTGTTTTGGTAAGGAACAGATTGTGGTGATAGCTAATAAACTATAACTAAGGAGAGATGGTCATGGTTAGGTTGTAGGTTCAAGAAAAGGGAAGATTAACTGTTGGATGCTGACTGGGCGCAAACTCTTGTCTCTCACATGAAAGTCTAAAGTGCTATACGTCTGTACACCACCCTGACCTCCACACCCTTACGCACCACCTACTTTCAGCCTCAATACTTAAAGGGCACACTACGTCCTGAATTGGCACTAACTCTTGGGACTGGACCTAAATTATGCACTTCAGAATTATCAACCAACAGGCAATGTTGGTTTCTTTTAATCATGATCCTTAACCTTAACCAAGGACTTTGAGTTGCCTAAACTCAAGCAAACATTAACCACAGATGTAGGAGATCAGAAAATGCTAATTTTTATAATGGTAAAATTTTGGAAGGTACAGATATAATACAACTTACACTATTTTGTCATTTACATACGAGGACTTAAAATCTTTAAAATCTAAGGGATGGACTGCCATGAAAGTTAATGAGCACATTCATGTTCCACAGAGGATGAACTCTTCTGACAATGTTTTTTTAAGAAGTGTAACATGAGTGAGTGGACATGAACAGCAGGAAATTGAGGTGAAGACATGTCTCCACAAGCTGAAAATGTTTCAACTTCAGCAAGAAATGTGAGCTTATCACTTCTCCTGAGGTTTTATGACTTCACTTCATTAATGTATGCAGTCAAGAGGAAAAGGAGAGAGAGTGGAGGAGAAATGGTGCATTAATTTCTAGCAAGATATAGAGTTGGTACATGGGCCTCTTTACACTGATTTGAAGATGTGACTGATCACTTTTAAGGCTTTTCATGGCCTTGCACCAAGCTAGATCTCTAAACTCCTCGTGCCAGTATTTTGAGATGAGTATTTTGGGCAGAGGTCTTTTGTCTGTTCAAGAGGCCCGGCTGAAAACTAAAAGGGACAGAGCGTTTGCAGTCAGGGCCCTGATGCTCTGGAACAATCTTCCACAAGGATATTAGGTCTGCTGAGTCAGTGATCTCCTTTAAGTGCTTTCTTAAAACTAATTTTATCGTAGAGCCTTTCCTGAATTTATTTTAGCTTGGATATACTATAAACAGTCTTTTATTTCATTTTAAATGTTTTTACTATTCTAACCTACACTGTGCGGGATTGTATACACCTCTTTTTTTTTCTTCTGTTTTGTGAAGCACTTTGTAGATTTTGAAAAGTGTTCTATAAATAAAGATTATTATTATGGTTTGGCTGTTTGAGGCAAATAAACATGGGCTGCAAAAACACTCCATCTGTGAAATATGTGCAAATAAAGTGAGGTGAAATGTTGCTTTGTGTTCTGTCCTAACACACATTTACAGTATTAAAGCGATTTTTTAAAACTTGTAATAACTTTTTTTGCCCTCAGCATTAATAACACATTCACACACCTTTCTGTCACTTGTGTATGAAAGGCACATTGACTGCTGTATTATTGTTAATCTGAGCAGCAGTGGATGCCAGCCTTACATAACTGGTGGCACAGCAAAGCTGCTACCTGGAAGGGGGGATATCAACTCATGCCCAGTTCCAGCTGTCAGCAGAGTGTCCTCCCTACTCTTACTCACACCATATGCCACGTATCACGTGCCAGATTCAGCAAAGCTTGTGCTGACATGTTGCCTCAGTGGACATAACACTAGACACCTGCTGTGAAAAAAGCCTGGACCAGCGGTGCTGATGGAGCAGGATGGCTCTGTTATTTTGCTGCATTTCAGCCCCCTATGCAGCTGGGTCACAGGGGGCCACAGTCAGAATCCATTCTGAGCTGAACTGCACTGTGAGGACACAGGAGTGGTAAAAAAAAGTCCTTCAGTCCAGAAGAGGGATGTAGCTGTGTATGTTCCCAAAATATCAGGATATGGCAGCCTGTTTTCTGTGCTTCAATGTTCAAAATGTTGACCTCAAATCGAGGCTGATAAAGTGAAGTTTGTGTGTGTTCAAGCACGACAATTAGGCATACATGAAATGTCCTGTGTGTGGTTTTGCTAGAAGATTTCCGTTTTCTATTTTGAGCTGACAGCATCAGCGAATTATTCCACGTCACTGATTATCAGATGAGACCCAAGAATGCGTCATAGCAATGCTCCACATCATAACTCCTGTTGGCCCTTGTAGCTCTCAGTAGCACTTCCGTGTCTTTTCAAATGGGGCATGTAGCAAGATTGCGCCAGCCAGCGTTTTCCCCCTGACCTCACGGTCCCACAAACATGAACACCACACGACTGAGTATCAACATCACAGAGGAGCAAACACTATGAAACAGCCTGTTTATGGGCACACGTAGCACGCAGAACAAGTATATTGATAGTTTCACGGTTCTGCTTTACTGAGAGCTCTACTAAACCCCAACGGCTTCATTCAATATCAATATCACGTCTTACTCTTTAAAATGGAATTATCGTCAAAGCATAGAAGCAAAAACAAAAGCACATAATCCATACGTATTCACAACGTGACATAAAAGCAAACATTTTATTAGCTACATTTGGGGATTTATCCAGCATCTGAATTTTTTATCAGGCTAATTATTTGAGAACTTCATAATGTCTCATTGTCTAATTAAGAAAGTTACACTTGTACTGTAGGCTACAAAATGATCATTAAAGGTCCCATGACATGGTGCTCTTTGGATGCTTTTATATAGACCTTAGTGGTCCCCTAATACTGTATCTGAAGTCTCTTTCCTTAAATTCAGCCTTGGTGAAGAATTACAGCCACTAGAGCCAGTCCCACAATGAGCTTTCCTTAGTATGTGCCATTTCTGTGTCTGTAGTAGAGCCTGGATCGGGCCGTCCGAATCCGGCCCGAGCCCGACAGAGCCGTGACCGAACCCGGCCCGAGCCCGACAGGCATTATGATATTTATGTCCGAGCCCGACCCGAGCCCGACACAGTTAAAATCTCGTTGCTTTTTTTCTCATACTAGTGACACATGTACGTTTGTTTGTGTGGAAAGCAGGCTTTTATTAAGCAGCTGGAAGGCATTCGGAAATGTCAACAGATGAGCGCATCAGCGCACACGGGGGAACAAGCTCACGTTAATCAGCTGTTTAATTTAAAATGTTCAATGTGTTAACCTTTCCTGCTTGCTTCGATTCCGACCGTGATCAGAAAACCAGGGGAGACTCGTTACCTCCAGGGCCGACGTTATATAACGTCGGGGTTAAAATCCCGTTTCTGGTGAGCAAATGAATGAACTTGGTTTTCAGTCTGGGGTTTATCTCGGACACCGCACACACTGTGTACAAAACTTAAACTTATTCCACCAACTCTGCTCCAGTCGCATCTACACGTCTGCTTCCTCTTTTCTCTATCTCTCTTCTGCCCACTTTACACACACACTGAGCTCTCTTAAAGGAGCCGCAGCACCATTTTACAACAAATGCCTTATCACGCTGATGTGACCGAGCCCGGCCCGAACCCGACCATCATTTCTAAATATCTGTCCGAACCCGGCCCGGGTCGGGTATCCATGCCTTAGTCTGTAGCTATTGAGGAGGAGAGAGGCGGGGGCAAGGTGGAGGGTGGGGTGTGGCCTTGACTAACCACTTTGCTCGTTTGAAAGCCATGATGTCTCTCTCTCATGGGTGGGCCAAATTATCTGGGCGGGCAAAGCAGAGAAAGATCGGCCCATCTGAGCTTTCATTTTCTCAAAGGCAGAGCAAGCTACCCAGGGCTCAGTTTACACCTATCGCCATTTCTAGCCACTGGGGGACCATAGGCAGGCTGGGGGAACTCATATTAATGTTAAAAATCCTCATAAAGTGAAATGTTCATGCCATGGGACCTTTAATCTAAGAAATAATGGATGTTAGTGTTGGGGAGGGACTGGTTTTGATGTGTGCCAGCAGATGTTCAGGCATATTAAAGTATTTAGGCAACAGGGGAATGATTCACTTGTGGAGGCAATTTCCTAAGTTTTTTCATCCTGTTTTTACTGGTATATGCTAATCTAATGAAACTTTGTATTTCTGAGCAGGCAAGTAGAAATAAAGAAATAAAAGGCCTGTTCCCAAAGGTAGGGCTGAATTCATCCATTAGAGGCCTGAGGAAAAAATGAGCTGTGTTGCCCCTTTTTCCCCAGCTCGCTATGCATGTGCAGTCTCCTCAAGTGCCCATATACCGCACCTAGCAGACTACACTTGGCAACTTCGTCAAAATTTGCCCATAATAAATAATAAATTCCTCCAGACAGTTCTCCTACGGATGTTTGCAGTGTGTGAAATTAATTTTTAACAGTGTGTGAAATTAATTTGTGGTAATTTGATCAACGTATATTTCACGTAGGGCCCATCTAATAAACAGGTTTACAGGATTAGGTAATAATCATCACCTTAAACACAATGGAGGGAAAAAAGTTTTGGAGGTTTAGTATAAGGTTACAACTAAAAACAGAAATATTTCTGACTAAATGGTCTCTGATTATAACATACTTTTTCAAATGATATAACCTAAGTGTAAGTGAAACAATTCATGCGAATGCTTACTTAAATTATTTAATTATTATTATTTTTATTTTTTATTTTTTTATTTATTATTATTATTATTTTTATTTTTATTTTTATGATTATTATTATTATTATTATTATTATTATTATTTTCTCTGTGCTTATTTAGTTTTTTTTGTTTCAAATTGTTTACATTTGTCTCTTCCTTGTATTGCTGGAGGAATGTCGCTCTTCCCTGCGAACTATGAGTGGATGTTAAGGTGATGCTGAAATCCATGGACTGACCCCCTGAGACATGTATGCCTGTATTGTGTCTCTGAACAGTTGACTATACTGTTTGATTGCAAAGGAAATAAAAAGAAGTTAAAAAAGAATCACCTTCATCACCTTAATGCCCTTTTCATTTCTGTCGATACTGAGATTTAGCGGCACATCATTCTCTAACACACTTGTGCTTAGTCAAATCGCAACCAACAAAACCAAAACTACTTCTACTAACTGCCCTGGGGCCCTGGACCACATGGGGTCCAAGACCTCAAGGGGCCCTGAAAGCCCCAGGTTAACTGAGCAAGTTGATGTGTCCAGGTTTAAAGATATATCTATCTTTAAAATTTCTGCTTCCACCCCATACAATAAGGGGGAATGGATTTTTGTATGTGTGCTGCTCACAAATCATGTTCACACTAAAACCATAACTAGACAATGCTTAATTTTAAGGGGTCACAAGCCATAAATGCTGGGAACCACTGATATAGGGAACAGTGAATGACTTAACAAGGGAGTGATTTTGGGCACTGCCAGTCTGTTTTATGTAATCAGTGTGAACTGATCCTTTTTGCTTCTGCGTTTTGCATTAAAGTAATTCTTCATACCTTTAGCTTGACACAGATATTCTTTTGCGTCAGTTTCTTTAAGAATCCTCTTTTGGGCCAAAAAAAAAAAAAGAATATCGAAAGCATTTACAGAAAGTCAGATATCTCCGATTACAGCTGCAATTTGCAGGGAGTCTTTTTTGTTCTTTAACTTATTGATGCTTTCACAGATTGTCGTTATGTAATTTCCACAAATGTGTCTAGAATAGAGGGAGAAAAACACCCTATCCATTCCACCTAATGATGCTGGACTGCTCTTCTTTTCATGGATTAGCAACTACATATCCACTGTTGGTTTACCCTGGCTAGATTAGACAGCATTAGACACTATACTGCTGAGGCTATAAAGAAATCCAAGTGAAAGGATGCATTTGGTGGAGGGTTCTTCGGAATCCTGTGGGTGGAATGAGGGTAAAAAAAAAGCCGTCTCTTTAATGCAAATGTGACTAATGCATAGCAAGTCTATCCACCCCATTAGATGTTTTTTTTTTTTTTTAAACCCGAGTCAGACAGGAAGGAGAAGCTCCATAAATAGATGTACCCAGGAAATCACAACTTGATGTGATGACAAATATTCCATCCAAACAAATGTCTTCTTCCCTTCAGCTTCCTGTATGTGTTTGATTTGTCAGACCACAGTAGGGGACTGCCCAATGGGAGCAGTGCAGGTGCTCTAATTATGATAACAGAAATGTTTTCAAACTGTACAGCTCCGCCTGCACACTTTTGATTATACAAACCTAATCCACTGTTGCTCTTTTAGGCATACTGTAGAAGCAGAATAATCTAAACCAAACAATGAACATTTTTCTATTCAATACCTTTGTTCTTTGGGTATGGGATCACAACATAGCAGTTTATTGTATACATTTGGACAATACAATACTCCACAGTCAGGATTTGTCTGATTGTGACTTGGGAATTTTCTCCCTACACGAACATCCCCATTGGCACGTAACAGCGTCGTTCTCGATAATTTTCCAGAAGAGGCCGTGTAAGAGGCTTTCATTAGTAACACTGCAGTTGCTCCTTTTGAAGCCAGAAGGAACCACAGCAGCTGCTACACACACACTTTTTCTTTAGCCAAATCAACGCATGGCAGTCTCACAGGCCGCAGCGCGGCACTAACACAAGTCAGCTTCTGATGTTTGATCACATTCTTCTTCTTCTGCTACTGCAGAAGCTGCCTGCTCCGGCAAACAAAAGCTGACAGATGCAATATATCAGTGGGAGCCACGCTCCCATCTGTGGCTGCAACTGTAGTCCCAGAGGAGCATGAAATTCACTGTGGGGCGTTTCATTTATCTCGCCACCTCCTCCTGTGCTTCAACAGGACCTGTTAATGCTAAATACCAGAGAATGGGACTGAATGGTTCAACAAATAAGCTTCTTATTTTTAATTGCATCCCCAAACCCCAGCAGCAGTGCCATTGTCCTGACATTCAAGGTTGTAAAGCATGGGCACACACAACACCCAGTGACTTTTGCTTGGGCCCAACACATGACTGATTAGTGTCAGTGCTGAAAAATGTAAAAAATCTGAGGTGACAAATAATGGCCTCAGGTGTTTCTACAGGATGACCTCTGCTCAGCTCTGCGTCAGGATGTGTTTACAGTGTAAAGGCCCTGACACACCAAGCCAATGGTCAAGGACTAGTGGCGTCACCCCACGTCACCCCATGTCACCCCATGTCACCCCATGTCACCCAACGTCGCCTTTGTCTTGGCTAAAAATTAGCACGGAGACTACAGCCGACGGCTAAGTACCGCATATACTGCGCATGCGTGCACGGAAATAACTCTACATACCAGCAGGCAGCTTCCACCCACCTAACATGACTTCATGCTACACAGAAAATAAGCCAAACAAGGTTGTCACTCTGGTGATGTGCTTTGCTACGATTTGACAAGATCTTGTGAATGAAACATTACGTTGTTGCATTTTACTAATTTAGTGGCCGGCCTGGTAGAACATTAGTTTATTAATGTTATGTATCTCATTGTACATATGTTTGCCATTATATAGACATAATGTGCAAAAATAGATATTTCAATCGTTCAAACCTATGTGTTTTTTTAGAAGGAACATTCGAACGTCATTGCATTGGGCCGGCGGTCGCCTTGGTGTGTCAGCGCCTTAACCTGCTGAGGCTTTAGCCCGGGGCTGTGAGCTCCACATCTCGCCTACTTGTGCGCTCTTTAGGTTTGGCAGTCGAATGGAAGAGAAGTGGGGGAAATAAACCTTCTGCTTCTGTTTTCACAGTCAGCGTGGCATTAGTCTCGCTTTGCCAGACACTCCTCCAAAGCGAGCTGAAGGAGGGTCAGACTAACCTGACTCCGTCAGATGGATTACTTTGCATTTGCTCGGCATATCCATCTGGGAACTTTCCGTTGGAGAACTTTTGGGAAGGGGTGAAAATACTGGTTAGCTGATTGGATAAACCATCTGTCTATCACCACCTATGTTGGTGATAGACGGGCCAAATCAACCAATCAGATTAACGATATATCAAACTCTTGCCGAAACCAGTCGGGAGAAGAGCAAAAACATCTTTTCCTCCAAGAAAAGCCTCCATTGCCGTTTTTTGCTCTTCTTTCAATGAAGGAATACTTTCTAATTCGGATAAAACTTGCGCGATAGCTATGCTCATCTCATCCGTGGAAGCCACCATGTTGTTTAGATTGAACAGTCGCTTCTCGTTCCGTCACACCTAAACCCGCCTCAAAACCAACGCTGATTGGTCGGTCGTTTGGAGAACAGCTCCAAATTTTCTCTGTCTCAAGATGCCAGACTGATCTGCGATTGGAAAACTGGAGCTCGCGAGATCAGGACGGTCTCACGGGGCTAGGGTCAGGCTACTCCACACAGCATTCAGGGATGGAAGGAAAACGTGCTCTGCTTTAATGGCATTTCTTTAAACCAATCAGGTTCGTCATGGGCGGTGCTAAACTCTGCACAGAGATTTAAAATTCCAACACAAAGAAAGCGGAAGGAAACGGAAAATACATGCATCCGGCGTAATTTCCTGCAGCACCGGAGCAATCCCAGAAGTGGAACGCGGAGGATATAGACCAGCGTGGCATCAACATTCACTTCACATTCATGTTCAACAAAGGGTGAACCTAATCTAATCCTGTTGGTGTGTGTGACATCACTCTGAAAACACACTTCTTCAAAGACACAAGAACTATGTTGTTACATTTTTATTTTTTTATAGTTTGTACTCATTCTCGACATGATCACTGACTACAAGCAGCGGCATGTCTCCTAAAGCTAACAGAGCTTACCTGCGAAGGCGGGCCTCATGGTAAAGTCATGCTCGTCTATGCGCAGAAGGTGGCTGGTCTTCATCTTTCGGGCTTTGGTTCCATCTGCAACCTTCTTTGACAGAGGACTGGCAACAGGCAAGCAGACAGAGAGGTGCCGTTAGAGTTTGGTCACTGTATTTTTTATCGATTGTTACTCACACAGGAGGCATTTGTTGGGGACTATTTTCAGGAACACAGAATATCAGCAGACTTATACTTTATAATTACAAGAGTGGAGGTAGGGGAAAGCAAGAGCAAGTTTGTTTATTGCTTTCTACTTCCTAACAAAAGAAGCACTGAACAGTTCAGGTTACCATGTTGAATGACATTTTCTTTCTGTGATTTTAATTGGAGGTCATAGTTGTTCTGTATTTTTGCATGTAACAAAGTTCATTTCAGCGTAAATTCTTTCAGGAAGACTTCTATACTTCACATTTCTCTCTCTCCCATCCTTATCATCCGCATTGTCCTCAGCTGAATGTGGGTGTTTGCTCTTTCAGTTAAACCAACCAGATTTGCCACAATCTCCATGAGCTATCGCGTTGTTGCATTGAAACTTTAAATCTGTTCTACTCTCCGCTGCTGCCAGTTATTATTTCAGGCTAAATTGATGCAACCCTCCTCTACCCCATTCACCTCCAGTTCTCATCATTCCCAGCACCAAGGGTTCCTCCATCAGAATCCCCGCTTCACATCACATCCATCAAGACTTCCTTTATCTCTTCATCACCTCCACCGCGTCTAGACTCCATCGGGGGGATATTCCTATATATCCACGGCCTCTATACCCCTTATAAATTAACATTGCGATGGAGTCTAATCGCCAAAGACTCTAATCATGTTAACCTATTATGCACCATGTTCATTAAACTATTTCCCTCTTAAATGAAGTCTCTCCTGATTGAATTGCTTTAGAAATAAGAATACGATTTGGCTTAGATAAGGGCCCTTAAAAGTTCAAAACTTGTGCTGAAATGTCTCTAAAGTAGTGCTGAAAAAAATAGTAGATTCATCAATTCACAGAAATATATTGTAATCAGCAACAACTGTGTCTTGTTAATCATTTGCTAAGCAAAAAGGCAAAAGGAAAGCTCTGGTTCTGCTTCCCAAAATGGAACATTTGCTGGTTTTCTGAGTCTTCTATCATAGTAAATTATATATCATCAGTATTGGACTGCTGTTTCGACTTAACATGCAATTTGTACAGCTCGACATGGGCTCTGGTAAAGTGAAAGACCAAAGATGAAATTTAAGACAAAACAATGAAAGGAGAAAATAATAGGAAGCTTTATCAATAATGGAAATTTGATGGAAATTTGCAGTCCTACGATGCAGGGCCCCTTTTTTTTTTAAACTAGTGCAGTGTCTGCCCGTTCAAAACATGCCTGTGTGGGACGGGCCGATTGCTTGGCCTCCTGCATTGCTGCTTGTAGCTTTCTTAACTACATTTTAATGTTGTCTTTTTCGTCAACAATATTGCATGTTTATATCGCCACAGTCAGCGCTTAATGACGGCGGTGTTGTCATAGTCTCTTCATTATTATTTTTCAACACATTCTCACTCCCATCTTGTAAAATACGGACGCTTGGTCAGGTGCCTTTGTCGTTGTTATTGACGCTAAAAGTCTCCTTTAGCGTCATATAACGTGCTTGGTCGGGACTATTGACGTCCCTTTTGACGCAGTTAGGTTAAGGAAAAGCTCGTGGGTGGGCTTACGTTTCCGTGACTTGCGGGAAGAACGGGACGGTTGAGTTTAGGAAAAGGTCGTGGGTGGGCTTACATTTCCGTGACTCGCTGGAAGAACGGGACGGTTATTCCCGTTACTAACAGACAAGTTCACAAACTCTAACTTGAAGCACTAAAATTGATTAAATAATAATGTTTTTTATTATTATGATTTTTAGGGGGGCTGAGATGAAATTTAGTGGGGCTTGAGACCCCCTAAAAAGGGTCTAAAATCGCCACTGCCAGCCAAACAACAGGCTTAAAGAGAATACCCCTCCTAAAATCTCTCCACTTTCCAGTCGCTCTGTTTGGAGACCCTCATGTTCCCGTCAAGGCAATCCTAGTAAAGAACCTACATTCAGCTGAAAAAAACGTTCAAAATACTGTAACTGGATGGAAGGGTTTTCTTTGCTGTTGTGAATGTGGACACATGCAGAAGTTTTACACGCAGTGAAGGATAACGGGTCGCTGCGCTCTGTAGCTGCTCTGTTCCCACCGTTTGGTTCCGACAAATAACCGCCCCTCCCAAATATCGGTGTGACGGCGGGCAGTATCAGTTACCACAGCCAATCACCTCACAGAATGATCTAGGCTGGAAATTGGTTGGAATGGGTTTTAAACAGATTGCATGCAGATGTTGACATTCTGGATGTTCTTGGAAATGAAGTGAAGGGAAAATCCGCAAAGCTGCTGCTCTGCCTAAACTTAATTGTCTCTCAATCTCTAACAACCCAATAGCACGCTTGCTGGCAAACTGATACAAGTGTTAATTGGTCCATTGCACGTATTGCAAGTTGTGCGTAAATGTGAGTTCTTAGAGGCAGCCTATGATGTGATTTTTCCCTGCTCTCCTGCTGGATATTTATCCTAGGATGATCTATGGAGGTCAGAGTTCACATCTCACTTTAATCGAAATAAAAATAAAGAAAGTTTTTCAGTACTTACGTGCCTGGCTTGTGATTCTCCGCCGGCGCGGACCACCGCTTTTTCCTACTTTTGGGTTTCCTGCACTCCCCGAGCAGGATCAAACACAGAAGTAAAAACAGAAACCTGGCGTAACACGGCATGATTGAGTTTAAAAGTCCCGCAGCGAGTCGGTGAGTGACGCCTTCGGTTCGCGTGCAGGACACTCTGTGCGCGGTAACATCTTCCTGTCAGAGGCAGGAGGAAGAGTGTGAGAGTCGAGGAACTGTAGCGGACAAGTGCGCCGGCTGCTCTGCAGAGAGAGACGGGATGGTGAAATCTGGTGAGCGCTCTGATTGGTCTTCACCCTCCAGAGGAACTTTTTTTCTGGCTCAGGAGCGCGCAGCATCAGCACCACATGCAGCGCGCAACATCAGCACCACATGCAGCGCGCTGCAAATAAATAAATAAATAAATAGACCTAGGTTACACGTCCCCCCTGACGAGTCATTTACAGACCCTGCTGAGGGAAGGCAGTTTATCCCCAAAAGGAAAACAAGAAAGAAAAAAACGTGGGGACATGATGTCACATATTCCTGCTGCAGCTTTGCTTGTTTTTTTAGATTTACACAAATAGGAGACCATCCGTACAAAATGTTACAAGGAGTAGCCTACTTTCCTATTTAAAAACTATCACTTGATTTGATTTCATGAAAAAAGAAACAGCTTGAAAAAGTAAAATGATTCAATCTAACTTACAGGATTCTCTCATTTCTCCGAGATTTGAACACTCAGTAGTAACTGCATGGTTTGTTCTGTTCTGATTATATTTTTTGACAGTGTGGGCCATTGTAAAGGCATCCTCTTAAACGACTTGTCCACATCTGTCTCGCTCTGGGAGCTTCTCTTCACTCCAACCGCCAAGGACCCCTTAACTGGAAGAGATACGGAGCAGGGACCCCCTACTATATTGTTTAAAATTTGTTGCATTTTAAACTGGGCCTATAATAACATGTAGGGCGGCCTAAAGCCTTTATAGCCTACATATCTTTTCAGTACATAGAATATTAAAATAATAATTGTTGGCATGATTTTATAAATCATGTTTTTAGGATTCACTGTATCTGTGGATGGCTATCTTAGCGACTACCTTAACTATAGGCCAGTAAGCCGATCATTCATGTTTTTTTAACAAAGAGGCTGATTTATTTTATGCAAATACTTTGTTGGATTCATGTTAAGACATTTTAAAGTTTGAAAATCAAAACATTAAGAATTTGGTGGCCCCCCCTGCATTAACTCTGAGGACCCCCAAGGGTCCTGGCTCCTGTTGAAGATCTCCGGCCTAGAGGCTGCATAGATAGAGATAGTTTTTTAGTGTATATGAAACAGCATTAGAAACCAGTAGAATTACAATGAGTGTGCAGCATTTTTTAACATGCCTCTCAGACTCAGTTTACCTAGGGTTCATATTTTTAAATGTGCTTCCTACTAAATGTGCCAAATCCACCTTTCTCTGTGGAATGTCGGAGGACAAAATATGCCAGCAGCTGCTGACTGCACCATTTCACTTGACTGCCCACAGTAAGGAGGGAACAGTGTCCTTGATGATTTTTTTTTAAAGATATTGCTTTCTGATTGTTTTCTTCTTGACCTTTGCCCTCCATCACACAGTCAAGAATTACATTGCATGTGGTGTCAGCTCTGTCTCCTTACATGAACTCTCTTAACTTGTAGTCTTTGTGGATGCTTAGAGACATTCTGTTCCCTCATTTAAAATGTTTTTGATTTCAAGAGATTAAAAAGTATTATCCATGTAAAATCCCGTTTTCCAGATGACGATGTCCAGCCGAGTGAAAGCTGGGGATTCAAGAGCTGACTTTCAGCATCAAGAAAAGAGAGAAGTTTTACTGCCTTTAGCATTTTATTTTACTGTCACAGATGTAACACATATAGCAGGAACTGCAGTCTCTCTGCCTTTAGACAATTTTAAGGGAATGTAAAGGGAAAATGCTGTATCTACAAAGAAAATGTGTTTCTACAGCTTCAGCTTTTCGTTTGAACTGAAGCACTAGTTAATTTATAGATGAATACATTTAAATATGTAATATAAAGGGAGCTTAATCCAGAGCTGTCTTTCACAGCAGGTACGAGTCAAGTCTTGAGTGGATCAAGACAATTGCGAATCAAGTCTCAAGGCTTCTCAAAAATGTCAAAAGTTATTGTCTGCAAGTCAAAATCAAGTCTCAAGTCAGTGAAATACAAGGATGAATCTAGTCTTAAGTCCTGTCAATGTGAAGTCTCAATTTTTCAAATTGTTGAGGGCAAGTTCAAGTCAAGTCTCAAGTGTACTGAAACAAATCCAAATCAAGTCTCGTGTAAATTGAAAAAGTCCAAGTCAAGTCTCAAGTCAGTCAAAAACAAGTCAGAGTCTATTCTGACGTCCTGTCAAAGTTAAGTCTCAAGTTTTCAAGTCCTCGAGGGCAGGTACTGTAACTATGTCCATAGTGTTTTTCCATATTGCTCTGCTATGTCAATGCGCATGTCTGACAATGAAACAATACAAGTACAGTATATTGCAATCTAAGTCCATCCTGTTGCTGTCTTATTTTTTCCAATTATTACCAGGTCAAAATTTGCGACTTGAGTCGTCTTGACTGCTGCAAGACTTGATATACCTGAGACTTGACCCCCTAAACTCCTGACTTGATTTCAACTTTAAAGAGAATACATGGTTTAAAAAGACTGATATAGCTACAAACTATTACAACTTGTGTAGCTGGTGTTACTTTTATTTTTCTTTAAAGATTATTTTTTTGGGCATCATTTTAGGCCTTTATTTTTATCGGACAGCTGAAGAGTATACGGGGAGAGAGAGAGAGAGAGAAAATGACATGCAGCAAAGGGCCGCAGGTCGGAGTCAAACCCGGAGCCGCTGCGTTGACGAGTAAACCTCTATATATGGGCGCACGCTCTACCAGGTGAGCTACCCAGGCGCCAGTTACGTTTCTTTTTATGAGATTTGCTGACAATACCATAAAAGCGTCAGCCTTATGCTTTAACTCAGTTTTAGCGAAATATGTATTTAGTGTTTTTTAAGACAGTAGGTGAGAGAGCTTCCCTCACCTCCTGTAAGTAAAGTTTCAGTGTCTAGGGTCATTGGCCTTTTGGCCATTGAAGATTTTTGACCATGCCAGCAGCATGGCTCTGCAGATGGCAATGTTGACCACTTTGGTCCAGACTGAAATATCCCAAAAACTACTGAATGTCAAGAAGATGTATCCTAATCATGGTGATCCGCTGACTTTACCAGTAGCACCATCATGAGATTCACATTTGTGGTTTTGAATGAAACTACAGTACTACTATGTATTGCCATTATATGTGGCCTACTGTATTAATATCCTCCTAAAAAAATCCTTCTAATAACTTCAGTGATGCTTTTCATGTGGCCGATACGTTTTTGACCTAATACCTGCTAAACTGATGACTCTCCCAATGAGCCTCCACTGTACTTTATGTTTGTGCTAATTAGCAAATGTTAGCATGCTAACACACTAAACTAAGATGGTGAACATGGTAAACATAATATCTGCTTAATAGTGCGTTCCATTTGTACTCGGAACTCAGATTTTCCGAGGTTAAATTTGGAAACACGCCCCCCGAGCTTGGAACTTGGGCAACCACCAAGGGGGTAAGTGAGCGTCCACAAAGCATACCTCCCATGGAGCCATTTTGGTGCTAACAAGCCATCACCCACCGTTAGCATCCCATTGACTGCCATTCATTTTTGCGTCACTTTGACATCGAATAACTTTACATCTGAAGCGTTTAAAGACTCTATTTGTCCATTGTTTATTTCTCAAGAAACACGACAATGTATAAAAGGCTCCATTAGCTTGTATCTCACGTTATGGCTCCGTAGTAGACGTTTTTGTAAAAATAGGCTAACGATTGTGTCATAACCACGAGACTTACTGTCGCACAGTAGACAAATTACCATATAGTACAGGAGAAGCTCGCAGGCAGTTTCGACTTACATTAGCTGTTTAAGTGTAATTACTAATGTTAACTATCATTTTAGTGATCAATAATTAGCCTGTGCCTATGTCATCTCCTTACATATACCTACGCTCTCCGTCTCTGCAAGATTGGGAATGATTGCGATTTCTCTTGGCACAGCTACCAGAAGACTTCCAACTTTCAGACAGGTTGCTCACGTCACATCTACATCGGCAAGCTCAGTTTGCAGCTGCGCAGTAACGCTCAGCCATCACCGGAAAAGTGCTTCTAATAGACTTCACTGGTCTCCGTGGAAATCTATGGCGTCACCTTGTGCATTTCTTTTACTGTCTATGGCAACCACCAAGTACCCCAAGCTAAAAATCCAACATGGCTGCTCAGTGCATCAACAGTAGTGAAAGCTGTAGTAACGTACACTTATTAGCACTTCTGTGTTATTTATGTCTCACTAAATCAGTTGCACACGCAGCGCTGTCCATATTCTATTTATGGACATGTTATTACGCGGTTTGTATGCACAAAAATGGCGTAATGCGTTGTTATAAACTGGCATTGCTAACAATGGCTAACCTGGCTAGAGCTAATGAAAACAATGAAAATCCGAGTTGTACATGGAACACATTTAGCTCAGGTGTGGCGTCATTCCCAGCTTCGGCTTCCGAGTTCCGAGGTAAATGCAACGCACTATAAGCATCAGCATCTTAGTATTTAGCTCAAAGCACCGATGTGCCAAAAATACAGCCTCGCAGAGCCACTAGCACGGCTGTAGACTCTAGACGCACATCCACTTCTAAAGAATGAGCTGAAAAAAAAAATCTAAATCAGGTTCTACACGAAAGAAAGAAGAAAGGATGCTGTGCAGCTCAACATCTCCGAAATACACCGCTAATTCCCTATGCTTCACAGTAGCTTTAGATAGTCAGACATCTTGGCTGTGAAATCTGCCATAATCACTGCACAGGTTGTTGTGATTATTCAAACCTTCATATAATAGAAAATGTGAGATGGGTGGCAAAATGTATTCTAGACACATTAGGACCTGGAAATTACCTGATCCGTCATCAGGAGCATTTCAAGGTAACAGCAATGTTACAGGTGGGTCTGTAGGTATAAGAAAGACATTACACATGGCAAACACATTCTTTCATTTAAGCGATTTATTTTCTGTTTATATCCCACTATAGCAGCCTTGGGCACAAAAACTGAAGAGGCAGATATACAGAGATTCTGACAATATGGAAATTCATAGCTTCACACACACTGCTGCCTTCAAGTCATACCTGTACACATGCAGGTATAGGATGTTGCTCAAAATGAAAGAAAAACTACAGAGACAGAATTGTTCCCCTCAACAGATAGACTGCTATGACCTCTGATGTATTTGTATGCTGTCAAGTTATTGTACATGTCAAAAAGCCGTCAGTTACGATGTGCAAAAAATTCATTTAAATTGCTTCCCAGTTCCTCGTCACTCAAAGTATATTAAAGAGGGTAACTGTTAGACAGTGTTTGGGTCTGTTTATACAAGCAGGAGGGGAATTACTGTTTGCATACAGCTTAAGAGAATGCAAGCCAACCAAGAGATTAATGCACAGGGATGTGGGATGAATACCATGACACAGCAGGGGAGGCAGGGAGAGAGGCATTGAGGCAGGAAAGATACAAAGGAATGGGAGAACAGTGACCACAGAAAAATGCCTTCAAATAAAATATATAAAATCAGTTGTAGGTGGGAAAGCAGAATGAAAATACAATGAGTCACACTTTTGTTGAAAGTAAGCAGAAAGTTGGCGGAACCTGTAGGTGTTTTCTGAAGACCACAGTCATGTATACTGGTGCAAATAATCCCTAAAAGTAGCTCACCAGTAAACGTTGAAGTGGTGAGAACAGTTGAAAGCACTCTGCCCTCATGGTGTGCTTCAGTAAACGGGTTGCATTTAGCCGATCCTGGATCAGTTAACTTATTCCCTTCACAAGACTGCTGGGAATGACTACACTACGGGCTCTACTTTAGTGGCGGCACAACGACTCGCACTCCGACATGTTTGTTATTTTTGCTTTTGGTATTGTGCCCAGCGTATGTGGGAGCACAAAGTAGGCAGTTGGTATTGTGGTGGTCTTAGACGTTTGCACTGAGAATAGATGTTTCAGAACCACGTCTGTGTCTGGAGCAAAGTCACTACGCCGGCAATTTGGTGATTTTTGTCAACAAAAGCAACCCAAATACTATACATTTGCAAAAACAATTCTTAAAATTGTAAATAAACAATTCCAATTAAACCCTTTCAAATCAGTAGATGCATTTTAATTGCCTTTAAAATAAAAGGCAATTAATATGATTATAGCAGGTATTACACCATATTCTGTGACCACATTAAAAGAGTACTCCGTGGCCAGGTTTATGTCAGTTGGTAGAGCAGGCGCACATATATGGAGGTATATGCCTCGATGCAGAGGGTCCAGGGTTCGAGTCTGACCTGTGGCAATTTCCTGCATGTCTTCCCCCTCTCTCTCCCCTTTCACATTTAGCTGTTCTTTCCATTAAAGGCTGAAATGCCTTTAAATGAAATGCCCGATAAAGTTAATGAATAAAAAAGTGCGCTACTTTGGCTTCGCTACAGCTCTGTCTGTCCCTCTGCTACACATTCACTCACCACTGAGTCTGACTTAATTACCTACTAATAATCGGTATCGGCCTTGAAAAAATAGCAGCGGTCGATCCCTACTGCATTTACACTGCCTGCGTCCGCCGTCAGACGGTGCTGCGAAAACGTAGGTCTGCCTATTCAGCGGCCTGCAGCAAAAAGTTTAACCTGATTAAACTTTTTGGATAAACGCAACCCGGCATCACGCTGCGGTGGCCAATGATGTAACCACCGATCAGACTTGGCAGTCGGTTTTGAGGCGGTGTGAGAGTTCAGTACAGTAAACAGGAAACATCACTGCCTCTATCGCTGCCACAAGAAAGTTTTAAAAGACTATGTAAAAAAACAAAACCCAAGCACTGAACTTCTTTTGTTTCTCTCTTTTTTCGTGAAATGAAGCTGCCTTCAAGTGTGGTCGGGAATGTTGAGATCTCTAAACGATCTGACGGACAACAATAATTGTGAAATATAAAGTCTACTTGTGCTACATTGAGGGGATAAAGAAGACAACAGGACGTCACACAAATGGGCTGTTTCAGTAACACTCCCACTGCCGCACAACCCTGCGGCCAATCGCCGGATCTCCTTTTGGTGTTGGGAATTGGCCCCCAAAATTAAAAAAAAGGACCAAAATTGATGCAGCACAACCAGAGATATCGCCTTTTTTCAATTCCACATTTTTTTTATTATTCCTTCTAAAAGAACACATATGTTTGAACCATTAGAATATCTATTGTTGCGCATTATGTCTATAAGAGGGCAAACCAATACAACGAGATACATAATTGCTTGTATAGGTATCTTTATTTAAACATAAACATGTCTTTTAAAAGATCTACATACCTACACTCACAAAATAAACGAATAAATGAATAATGTCCTATACAGTAAAACTTTATTTAAAGACTGTAGACCAGAGGTGCCCAAATTCTTTCATATAAAGGGCCAAAATGTATCTGGATGGAAGGCCACTGGCCAAAAATAAATGTCGATGTTGAAGAATACTGTAATTCTTGCCATTTTCCGTAGATAAAATGTACGTATGTAATTTAAATGGGAAGTTTACCAGCACTGTGTCTTACATTGCCGTTAAACTCAGATTACGTAGTTTTTAACTGCACAAAATGTACGTTTCGTAGTCATTATTTTTAAAATAAGAGGAGAATAAGCATGAGCATGTCAAATCCATGGCGGGCCAAAACAAAGGGAGCACGGGCCAAACTTGGCCCGTGGGCCCCAAATTGGGCGGCCTTGCTGTAGACCTGTCTCTCAGGGTTTTCCCTCAGTTTCTGAGGGCTTAGGTGATGTGGTTGTATCAAACAATAACTGCAGACAAAGCAGGTGTCTCCAACGCGGCCTCCCTGCTGTCCGCTGTGTGTGTGTGTGTGTGTGTGTGTGTGTGTGTGTGTGTGTGTGTGTGTGTGTGTGTGTGTGTGTGTGTGTGTGTTTAGGAGCTAAGCCTTGCCCTCGGTCAAGGCGCAGAGGGGAGGACAGAGAAGCTAGCATGACCATAAATGAGAGCAAAACATGGTAGAGAACTCTCAGCATAGATTTTTTTCTCTTCATTCGGCTAAGGACAAGTGTTATAATGGAACCCACATGGAACAACAATTTGCAGAAGTGCTGCTTTTTTTTTTTTCTTTCTTATTCCTAGCGACAGTAGGGTCACATTTTCTGATGGCTTGCGTCAGAAATTGTGACCTCGAGGCACGTTCTCGACTACTCACTTGTAGAAAGCGTGATAACATCCCTTCAACAACCCCCTGCAGTCACACATTACAGTGGTCGCAGAACATGGTGTAACATACGAATGTTGGTAAATACAGCAGTCTGCATTGGTTTATAAATGAATACCAGCTATTCCTACAGTATCTGCTGTCCACAGCTGCTTATACTTCAGTTCATCAAATCCCTGCAGCCAGGCAGCAGTAGGACTCGTATGTTGCTAATTCTGCAGCCTCTGATTTGAAATGTTTCGCCACACACACCTCTACACACATCAGACTTGTCAGTTATAATTCAACATTCTGCCAGTTTACATGGGAGACGTCATCAATCCTCCTCAACATAATGTGTATATATATATATATATATATATAAATATATAAATCACAATATGATCCATTTCCGACGTGAGATACGGAATTAAGACTTAAATTCCATACCAACTACACAGTGGATGTTGCATTTGCACACTTGAAATAGAGCCCTGCATGGTGTGACTGACCTGACCAAACAGACCAAAGTTACAGCACAAAAAGAATTATAGCACATACACTTTGTGCAGATGCTTCCATGATTACTTAATTACTTTGATACAAAAGTCCCCCATAACCTTGTTGACATATATTACAGTTTCAATTAAATAATGGGAACAAGCGGCAGCACTCGGACAGAACAATTCTATGGAAGGGTACGTGTGGCGTGCGTAGTTGCTGAACTGATCACAAGCGCAACAAAGCTTCCCATTCTTAAAAATGCATGACACTCTGGAGAGTAAAATTCACATTGATTAAAAGACACCCTGGAGGTGTTGTGGAGAGTGGGAGCGCCTCCTCTGCAGGAATGAAAGTCCCCCCCCCCCCAGCGGAGACCGAACCCTCTGCTGACAAACAGGGAGCGCAGGAAGCCAGTGTCAGCCACCGCCTCGGCTCTGGTTCCACTTCGGCTGGCCATAGTTCTGTTAGGGTGGTAGCAGGGTGTGGGGGGGGGGGGGAACTTGAGCGGGAGGAGGAGGGGCGGCCAAGTGTGTGGTCACAGCTCGTAGTCAAACTTGTACTCGTGAGCCAGGTAGATCCTGCGGAAGATGAGTGCGGCCAGGGCCAGAGTGAGCACCACGATGAGGGCTACCGAGCCTGCGCGGCTTCCATCCTGAGGTTGGCGAGGAGTCGGGGCGAAGACAGGCCTGCTGGCCGGTTCTCTGCCGTCTCTCTGGCCCTGCTGGCTGTGCTGCTGGGCACGACGCTGCCGGGGGCTGAGCGGGCGGCCGACGATGGGGGCCGCAGGGGGCTGGGGCCCGTCTATTCCTGTGGCTGGAGACGCCTCTGCCTGTGGAGGAAGATGGCATTGGGACAAAACTAGGCATTAGAGGTGAAACAGTTACTCGACTAATTGATGATGCCCACTGGATCCGGCTGCGTTGCGTTTCGTGTTGTGCTACAGCTTAGTCACGGCTCCATTGTGGCTCTAAAGTGCACTGGACATTTTTTAGAAGTGAAGCGTGTTTTTCAGCAGATATCTATACAGAGGATTTCCATCCAATCTGACTGAGCTTGAGCTATTTTGCAAAGAGGAATAGGCAAAAATTTCAGTCTCTAGATGTGCAAAGCTGGTAGAGACACACCCAGTGGTGTAGTCTACGTAATATGCAGGTATACGCAGTATACCCACTAAGAAAGCTCCAGGATTTCCATATACCCACTTAAAAATGCCCAATGACATGCAACAACATTTCACAACTTTCCATTATATTTTTGATATATTTTTAATTGTCATCTGTGTTTTTTGTCTTTGCATAGGCTAAACAAAGGTATTTCCACCGTACATTGGTGCATAAAAGTGCATCCGAATGCAGGAAATGAAGTCTTTGACATTCAAAATAACCTTGGGGGAGGACACCCAGACCCCCCACTATAATATGCCCCCCTCCCCCAAAGGCAGATTCTGGCCCATATACAGTATATAGGCCAATATATTTATATACAGTACAGTGTACCCACTACAATACATTAGACTACACCACTGGACATACCCCAAAAGACTTGCAGCTGTAATTGCAGCAAAAGGTGGTTCTACAAAGTATTGACTCAGGGGGGCTGAATACTTTTGCATGCCACACTTTCCAGTGTTTTATTTGTAAAAAAAAAAACAACTTGAAATCCATGTATAATTTTCCTTCCACTTCACAATTATGCACCACGTGTTGGTCTATCACATAAAAATAAACATTTACGTTTGTGGTTTAACGTGACAAAATGTGGAAAAGTTCAAGGGGTATGAATACTTTTGCAAGCCTCTGTACATAAATACAGTTTGTATAATATAGTTTAGAGCTGTTTTGCTGAAATCAAGCATTAAAGTGGCCATATTATGCTCATTTTCAGGTTCAGGTATTTTGAGGTTGTACCAGAATAGGTTTACATGGTTTAATTTTCAAAAAAACACCATATTTTTGTTCTACTGCACATTACTGCAGCTCCTCTTTTCACACGCTGTCAGGTTTCTGTTTTAGCTACAGAGTGAGACCTCTTAACTTCTGTAACATCTCTGTTGTCAGTCGCACATGCGCAGTAGCTAGGTAAGGATTACATGAGCTAGCTCCAACTTCAGCCTGTACAAGGCAGGATTAGCTGGGAGACTTCTTCTAAACTAGGGCGCACTTCCAACTTTGCGTGGAATACCTGCAGAACAGGGACATGTAGTTCTATACAATTTATTTTGTAGATTAGGGTGAATTCGTGTGTGTTGTAGCAGTGTTTTGCCATTGAGAACGAGCTAGCATGCTAACGGTTAGCCCCCTAGGCCCCTCGTCTCGGCTAGTGACGTAGAAAGCCGTGCAGATTTTGAACAGCTCACCCGGAGACTGAAGGCAGGACACATTCAGAAACCTGTATCTCACTCTAAACAGCATGGATGGATTTTTTTCAAAGTTTGTATGCATGTGGAAGCACCAGAGACACAAAATAACACCCCAAATCCCAGAAAAAGTGATTTCTTCATAATATGGGCACTTTAATACACATTTTCAGCTCATTTGAATGTGTGTAAGAGATACTATGATGCTGTAATTAACTCAGTTTAATTAGCCCACTGTCCTATCCCACCTGATCTTTTATTTGTAGCCTACTTACTGATAGTGGCACGCATCCACATTAAGCCAATAAAATCTATAAATGCATATTTTTCTGTCTCCGTTCCAGCCCTCTGTCCTCACTCGGCCGGTATTTTTCTCACTCAAAAACAGAGCTTTCGCGTAACATTCACAGACCCGCCCAGTGAGGCTTGGGGACAGTGTGGGTGCAAATGTTGGACATCTTTTGTTGCCTTCTGATCACTTTATTAAATGTCAATACGTGTCAATTTAGCCGATCACACAGTACAGCTGTTGTCATTAACCTGTATTTATGTTGATTCTGTCAGACAATGTTGTCCTCACAAAATAATGATGTGATCAGCAGCTCAGCCAACAGCTTGGAAATGACTGCTGGTTAAAAGGTAGTATTTATGAGCTACAATCAAATCACTCACCATCAATTAATACTCATTCCACTGTCTGACAATAGAAACGTAAAACATGTAAATGAGGATAATGAAATCACGAATTTGGTTCTATTAAAACAGCGCATTAAGATGCTTTCCTTTTATGCAACTTTATCGAAATAATAAGTCATTCATGAGCTTCCAGGATCAACACATTAAAAGCTACTCCCAGTTTCGGCATATATACGGCATATATACTTAGTGTTAGAGTTAGTTAAAGATGAAGTTATGATGCTTGTGCTGATAGAATGAGTTCTCTCTGGAGGGCAGGAGACTGTGAGGGCGATGACTGACCAATGAGCAGTGCCAACGGGCCTAGCTTTTACACAGAAAATGTACATTTCACCCAATTAGAGACTGGCTGGAGGGAGCCTGCACAAACTGGACAGAGGCAGTAAACACTTCACAGTTATCCTACATCCCTCTGTACTCAGGGAACAGCAGCAAGGCAATGTGGGATACCGCGGGCCGGACAAGTTTTAACTCGTCCCTTTAACTGCAGCGGCAGATGGTGAGTCCTATTTTTGACGTGGCCCTCCTCAGTTTATCCAAACACTAATCTAGACCCTCCTCTCTGCCCATTCAGACTGGATCAATGGGTAGCAGCTGGAGTCAAAACCAATGATCTTAGGCAACAAAGCTTGCACATACCATCTGAACTGGTGAAAAAGAAGCCACAGAACCACAGGCTTCATGCTACCATAGCACTATGTAATGAGAAAGCGCTGATATCCAGCTGCTTGATTTCATACAACCGCAGTAACTCAGTGCAATCAATTGAGCTAGCATGGTGCTGCTGCAAACTCAGTATGCAGAATAATTTCCTTACATACATATTCAATATGATTTTTGAGCTCAGTGGGACCTCAGCAGGTGATTAAGCATGCCACCAATTAAAAGGAACAATGTGAAAGATGTGTAATTGACTGCATACAGACAGCACCATGTCATCCTTTTGATTGTACACCGTGGAGCTTCCTAACACCCGCTGCTCTGTCCAACACTTTGGAGCTTAAATGGATTGAAAAAAGAACCACAGAATGCTGTAGACAAGTCGGGTATTAAATTATTCCAAATATTAGGAGAAGGAATCAACAAAGCCTAAATAGTCCTTAAACTAGGTTGCATGTCAGTAAATGACATTTATTGTTCAGTGGAATATTTTTCATCAAGTCTTTGTTGATGTTATACATCACAAGAAAGCATCAGGTTTCAGTGGCTTCTTTCTACAGCTATTCTTGAAAAGCACACTGTTGCTATACCATATTTATTACAATATCATCCATTTACGACGTGAGATACAGAATTAAGACTTATATTCCATACCAACCATACCCAACTTCACAGTGGATGTTGCATTTGCACACTTGAAATAGAGCCCTGTTTACTGACCTGACCAAACAGGAATTTAAAGCACAAAAAGAATTATAGCTCATACACTATGTGCAGATGCATCATAATTAATGCATTACTTTGAGACCAAAATCCCCCTATTGATTGCACTGAGTTACTGTGGTTGTGTGAAATCATCCTTAAACTAGGTTTCATGTCAGTGAATGAGATTTACTGTAAGTATTTGTTGATGTTATACATCACAAGAAAGTGTCAGGTTTCAGTGTCGGTTCCACAGAGTCAAAAGTCAGTGGCTTCTTTCTACAGCTATTCTTGAAAAGCACACTATTGCTATATCATATTTATTACAATATAAGTGGCTTCTTTCTACAGCTATCACACAGGCAGAGATCCATTGTAGAGGTAGAGGATAACATTGTCTTCACAAGTAGAATCCCTGACAGACTAGAGAGAAATGAGATATGTAAGACATGTCATATTTCCAGTACGGCGCACAACACTCCATTTAAGTCAGTGGTTCCTTAAAGGGTAACAACCGTGTTGCCCATGTTTTTGTATCTAAGTGACTGATGGGAACAACAATTTTTGGCATTGGTCCATTATTAAGCGAGATCGCTGCAGTCGGCAGCGGCGAAACAAGCTACAATGTAAGTTAATAGGGCAATTGTCCAGCTTGTATTTACCTTCATAAAAGTGCTCGTTTTGCCATTGACAGGCCCAGATTAATATTCTAAGTGTCTGACAACATTATGGAAAGGATTTCTAAGGCCTCCTGCACCCTGGCACTGGTCAAAGTTGATCTTCTATCAGCTGGAATCAGTCGGCCCATTCCACTCTGACCTCTAGCATCAACAAGGCATTTTCGCCCACAGAACTGCCGCATTCTGGATGTTTTTCCTTTTTCAGACCATTCTTTGTAAACCCTAGAAATGGTTGTGCGTGAAAATCCCAGTAACTGAGCAGATTGTAAAATACTCAGACCAGCCCGTCTGGCACCAACAACCATGCCACGCTCAAAGTTACTTAGAGTTCAGGAGATTGTCTTGACCAGGACCACACCCCTAAATGCATTGAAGCAGCTGCCATGTGATTGGTTGATTAGATAATTGCATTAACGAGAAATGTAACAGGTGTTCATAATTATGCTTTAGGTGAGTGTATACTGATTTGATTACAGCAAAGACAACGTCGGCAGTATTGACGGCAAAATAGGCTACAGAATATTTCGTTCTGTATTGACAGGTGCAATACTTGAAAATCTATAATTATTTAAATTACATTTATATCTGCATTTATGTCAAAACCTAGAGACTTTCAAACATCAAAATGTCATTTATTAAATGTATTTGTGTCAAAATGACATATAAACATCTTTTCATATTCTATTTTGCCTGGAAAAATACGCGTGGGTCCTATTTCTAGCATGCACGCGTTTGAGACGTGCGTGTCACGCAGACAGTGTGCAAGCTCTAACCTGTTACCATGGGAGCCGAAATAAAAACGGACATGCCACGCAGATGACACGCTCACGGTTGAAATAAACACATAGTTTACCGATTTACATGTGAAAATATGTTGGCTCTATACACGCTAAAAGTATTGTTTTTTTTAAAATGGAGTCTGGTGGGTTTAGCGCTAGCAACCTCAGAGCTGTTTCTGGTTAAACAAAAAGGTCTATCTCTGAAGGGATCCTTTCCATAATGTTGTCAGACACTTAGAATATTAATCTGAGCCTTCCAGCGGCAAAAACAGCACTTTTAGTGGACCAAATGGATGGTGAACATTTGCCCCATAGGGTTACATCGCAGCCCGTTCTGTGGCTGCAGTTACAAATATTTAACTTAAAATAAACAATGAATACAATTAAATACACAAATATGTTTAATAGATTGCATTCATTTTCTTCTAAATTTAAATCAGCTCATATAATAGGTAATAAATAAAAATAATAACTTGTAATGTGCAATACCACAGTGAATGTGCGATCAGACAATGATGGACATCAGTTGTTAACCGTTGGCCGAGTGTATTTTAGTTTTGTTGGTCAGCTCAGATTCAGTCCTGCCAGTAGACTCCTGAGCCACAAAGCATCATGTTGTGTTACTATGACAACTGGCAATTGTGAGTTGTCATGTCTTTAGCTGCAGCATAACTGCATATTAAATTAGATTAGATTGCTCCATTGCCGCCGGAAAATCCACCGGATGTCACTCATTTAGGCCGGATATCCGTTGCCTTGGGCTCCTTTGTGTTGGCATTTGAAACTCCTGTGGGTTTATGAGGACTATGGTTAACTGCTCCTCAGATCTCTGCAGGGTAAATCCAGACAGCTAGCTAGACTATCTGTCCAATCTGAGTTTTCTGTTGCACTAAAAAACATACACGTTTCACCAAAACAAGTTCCTTCCGAGCCTATTTTACAGCGGCAACGCGGCTTTCCTCCGGTGCTTAACATAACATAACATAACACATAATCACGATTGTGATTGGCTTAAAGAAATGCCAATAAACCACAGCACGTTTTCCTCCCATTCCCGAATGCTGTGTGGAGCAGCCAGACCCTCCTGCAGCGCGCTTTGGTGGAGGGTCTGGCAAAGCGAGACAATTAATGTAGTGACTTTGATATTTATTGCTTTTCTGTTCTGTTTTTATATGTTTGAAGTAATAATCAATAGGCAGGACTGTTTCATGGCAGTATTTGTATATATATAGTTTTTTCATGGTTTTTGCATCAATGTGATTAAATAGCTTGATTTGACAGGTATTTCATTTTCTGGATAAACTGAACATTTTACGCATAGAAACTTGTTTTTCCTCAAAATTCACTATTATATTAATTGATGTCACAATATAAAACGACACATACCGTGATAGAGGATTATATCCATATTGCCTACTCCCACTGTTAACTCTAAGCTTAAGAGAGACAAGGCTCTAGACAGTGAACTTGAGATGATGATCGGATTCTTCATATTTGGATTTGACTGATGCATTTGCTTGATGAAAACCACATGAAATACTTTGTCATTTTGCTTTCTGAATAAATCAAATCTAATTAACCTGAAGCCTTGACAGTCTTGCAGCATCAGAGCACTTTTGTTTGATGTTCCCTGCCACAGCAGGAAAAGCAGAGGTGGGACTAATAACATTAACGATGGCTCTTTTCCTGCTATTATTGCAATGCAATTCAGTTACTAAGTACACCTGTGTTTGACAAGTCAAAATGTCTTTTCAATTTTAGTCTCACTCCACATTCTTATATAGTTGATTGGAGCTGACAGGCTAAAACATTGTGGGCTGGCAGCAGGTTATGGGCTGTCCTGTGTAGAGCTGTCACCTTCCTCTATAATACCATTTGAATTTCATTTATTTTTTTAAATATTTGAATAGTTGATGCTCAAATGCAGCCTGTTATTAATATGTACCACACTTCTCAGGCTTATGCATTATTGTCAATGCCACTATAAGCATGTGGTTGTTGTTACACGTTCTGTCCACTAGAGGGACTTCCCACATCAGCCTGGCCTTGAAGGGGACCTACGTCACGGCGCATTGCATTTCTGGCACTCCGCTGTGTTTTTACTATCATTTTCCACCACGAGCACACTGCAACAAACACAAACAACAGAGAACTCTGTTGTTGAAGTGGAAGCTAACTCTGACAGCTGTAGGACAGCTAACATTAACTTTAGCTGTCTCCGTGAAGCTCCCAGCTAAGCTCCTCTATCTCGTGACGCAGTTAGGAAACAAGAACGAGCTAACTAATGATAGCATAAGCATTTTGGCTCGGTGGATGTCGATTTTTAAAGTCATGTTCAAACCATTTCCCATCCTTCTTCTGATTTCCAGCCGCAGCCTGTCACTCCCCCTGTACTAACGTTACGTGCTCCGTGATGTTAAGACCTCACAATGCCTTGTGTTTCTCACTCCCGCTAACGTATCAGATGTGACATGACAAAAGCCTTTCGTTTTCATGTGTGGGTAGGCCAAGGTGAGAAGAGGGAGATTAGCTAACGTTAGCCAACATTCAAATAGTAAATTCAGCATTCGAATAGTATTGATTTTTTTTACTAATCGAATTATATTCGACTTTGGGAATTCGTTCCAACAGCCCTAGTCCTGTGTAACCCCAGGGGGCAGTATGACACCTACCTGCTCAGCCCGGGGCTCTTCAGAAGCTTCCTGGCCTGCAGACGTGGAGGTGTCTTCCTGGGTGGGTGTGGAAGGCTCGCTTTCTGCACCTCCACTCTCACTTGCCTGTCTGGATGAACTGGACTCTTCCTGCAATAACACACAGGGAAGTGCAGTCATCTACACTGTGCCTTGGCTGCTGTCATAGGGCTGGACAACATAACCTCAAATGTATATCATAATAATCTGTCACATATACTTTAACAACCATAAAAAAAAAAAAAATAATTATAAATAAATTGTTTTTAAATAAATCACTGCATGATATTTTCTCTGTCATGGTGGCTAACTTCGGATGAGTAAGCTAGTAATAAAATAATGGCCAATTCTTAAATAATGGCACATGGCCAGCACGGATAAATAAAAGCTTGGTTTAAATCAAAATTTGGAATTACCTGTAATATAATAGTTCACACAGTACATTTAGTATACATCTGCTGCTCTTACTTTCCATTTTCTGCCAGAAGTACTATTTTCATTTACTAATAGTTCAAAAATATCAAAGTCAAGCTACTGTTAAGGAAATTCAACACTTCCTGCATATGTTTTAAATCAAAAGTGTAACAGAAACGAGATGGGTAATACCATTTGAGCTGTTAGAAGACTTTTAACGTGAAAAATCTGTGCAGAATGTGCTCAATGTTTCAGCTAAACAGCTAAATGGATGTTACTGGATTAATTAGAGAATAAAACAAGTATTTCGGTATTATAAGTAGTATTTATTATATTCTGTATAAGTTTTACAGATCAGCCACTAAGTGGTCCTTGCGGTGAGATTATTTTATTAACTGCCGTTTCCAAAAATGTACAATGGACTTTTTAGCCAACATGCATGAGAAGTCCTTAGAGTAGTAAGATGTGATCATCATATGATCGAAATCCCCGGAACAGCTACTAAATGGACCTTGTGGTGGATAATTAATTTGAACTGTTTCAAAGTCAAGAATTAACTTTTAAGTGAGTATGGCAACTGTTTATTCTCACTTAAATCATATAGCATTTAGACAATTTATTGACAATTGTAAGATGAGTAAATTTAAATGGGTAAGAGATTCATAATGGTTCATTGTCCAGCCCTAATATCACACAGGGTTCCCGTTACAGCTAGTTTGTACCTTGAAGTTGATTTGCTGGGCCAGCTCTTTAGCCTTGTGGTCCTCTGCGCTGGGGTTGCTGTTGGGGGTCAGAGCCAGGAGGGCAGAGCGCATGGAGCAGCCACACGCCTCACAGCAGAAGTCCTGGGACCTGCCAGAGAACAGGTGAGGTCATCATGCTGCCAAGAGCACCTCTCATTCTACATGTCACAGTGCTAACCCTTGGCCTAGAGAGTAGGTTGCCCACTAGCCAGACACACTAGTTTACTGTCTGCAGGTCCATTATTTATTCCATCCTGTTGGCACAATAGATCTGTTGTCCTGGTGTTGCCAAGTTGTGTAGCCCAGGCCTCCATGGCCAACTTATGTTAGTGGGCAAGTAAGATTTCCTGGGCATTTTCACTTTTTTTTTTTAATATTTGACAGTGAAGAGGCAGACTGGAAATAGGCAGAGAGAGACAGAGAGAGAGAGGTATAACATTGGGCTGCAGGATTCTTTGTAAGAATTAAGATCACGATTCTTACACTGCATTTCTTGTCTGTGGAAGTGTCCTACAAAGAAACAAAGCAAGCATATGGGCGTCTATTAAACATTTATAAAAATACCAACATGGTCAACCTATCTCCACATTAAAAATAAGAAAATCCTATACATGTCAATCTAGCCATTTTCATCCCCATCAACCCACAGTAGTACAAATAGTTTCTGGGAGTTGGAGGAAAATACAGGTGAAAAAGGTTGCATGACCAAAACCAATCAGATGAGACAAGATGGAGGTAGCCTCCCACAACTGCTTAAGTTTCCGCGCACAGCAATAGAGTTGAGAAGATGGACTGTTTCGTACTAAGCGTAAGTCGCATAAAGCTTTTTCAGTAATTTGCAGCAAAGATGTCTTCATCTTCTCACATCTTCACTCAGATGAACAGTTAACATCAGTTCAACATCCACTTGCTTCCATTAGAGACTTTATTCTTTACAGTTACAATCTATAATGGGTACTGCTTTTTAACATGCAACAAAAGATTGGACACTCTTTGCTACGACCCAGCCTGACGTTACAGACAGCTTTGTAGCTAATTTGATTGGTTGATTGTTAGTGGAGTTGTAGGTTCAGGAAAAGCCATGCTCTGTAACAATTTGGCTACCAAGACGCATCATGTAAGAACACTAAAATAACTTATTTCAACCAAATGTTGTTGCATGACATGCATCTATATAACCTAGCTATTTTTTTTACAACTTCACCAAAACCAGCCTCAACTGCTCACTGGTTTTATGTAAACTTCAAATAAAACATACACCGGGTGAAGATTACTCTGGCCTCCATGTGTTCCCCTCCACACCTTGACCAATCCTTACACTACTAATTTCCAAGATTCAGAGACCTTCATTTAAAAAAAAAGTAGCTTGTGACAGGCCATTTGATGAATAAGCAGGTCCCTCCACTCTATAAGTGAACAGCCTGCTTCATAAATGAAAAAGAAATTACTGTGAGTACAATGGCAGTGGTTCAGTGACTAAATAAATTACCTGTTAATTATGAACAGGCCCAACATTAATGTTCTGGCTCACTTGTCACAGTAAATCAGGTTTACCTGCCAAGTTAACTGAAAAAATAACTTTTTACCAACTAGCGTGTAGAATAATTACATTTTTACTGATATATGTCACACTACCTGTATGCAATTATAGGGTGGCTCATGCTTGTAATTCATACTGAAGTGCAATTAGGTTTGAAATACATGTCATGATTATGAAGCAACCCTGATGTAATGCATTTGCTGCAACACCTTATCTTAAATACATAATGTCACAGCTACATGCTTTAAGGAAAATCCTGGTATTCTTCAACCTTTGTCTTATTCTCATTAATGTGTCCACTCTGTCTAGTGGTCATTCTACCTATTCTCTCCCAAGCTCAATTTTAGAGATTTGGGAAACGCAACTTCAGCAAAACAGCATACATCTGGGAAAGCAGAGCATTTTACATAAACTATGTTTTTTTACAAATACTTTCAAAGCTTGTTTCTGAGTCCAACTGAATGTAAACACAGAAATTAGTCCTCTTAATTCGCTGTAATCGTATAATCTATTTTCAGGGCAATATTACGGCTAACCAAACTTGCCTGCATATTCATCTGGGCACGACGGTTGGTTTACATGTGTACTGTTGCTTACTGTCTTTTGCTTGCCACAATACACGTTGTTTAGCGGAGTGCGCATTACCCAATTCTCAGTGAGTGTAAGCATGGCCCATAGTCAGATGGAAAAAAACAGCAACAATGGACCGATTGGGTAACACTTTTACAGTTAGCCTTTCTTTTCTATGACATTTTGTTTGACCTAATTAATTATCCTGGGTTAGTGTTCATGTTAGCCAATTTTTGTTGTTGACCAAACCAAGCTGTAGTGACTGATGAATCCGTCCCACAGACATCATTTTCAGTTGACAAAGAAGCTGTGGTAGGGGCAGCTATATCTCCGCTATCTATTTTGCAAGGACACCATCGCTGCTGTAATTGTGTTTTTTCCCCCCTATCATAGAATGTTAAACGGTAGAGGTGTAGATCTCGGGATATTAAAATGTTACGATATTTCTAGTCAAGGTTAAAAGTTGTCTCGTGATATCAGTACAAGTGCAGAATTACGTCGGTACTACAGAGGACCAATAAGTCCTGTCCTCTCTGCATGTTTCACAGAGAGCGGGGCTCAGCTTCAAAACGCACACGCACACACACACACACACACACACACACACACACACACACACACACACACACCAAATACAAGTATAAAAGTTACAGTGCAGTGTAAGAAATACATACTTTTTTGATTAATATGTTGTATGCAGGAGAGAGGGACACCACAGTTATTAGATCTAAAGAGGTTAGTTATACAGGAGTGAAGCTGACCAAGCACGTTGAAGAATGGCGCCAAAGGAGTACCCAGAGTGTTGAAAAATTAAGCAAAGGGGACCTGACCCAGAGGGTTAAAAAAAATTACGCCAAGGGGTCCTGTCCAAGCACGGTGAGTACAATGTTTTTATCACAGTTGAAATGGCTAAAACTATGCAAATTAGACCCATTTAATATACCTGAATTACCCCATCAAACGCCCTCTGAAGAGAGGATGGCTGCCCAAAATGTTCTCACTGTGGCAATGTAAACATGAACAAACACACAGAGAATTATTTTTGGAGAAGTGTAGCAGGCAGCCAATCAACAGTGTGTTTTCATCCAGAGCCAAATTTCAGATTTGCTGATGGTCAGAGTGTGTTGTGGTCAACACGAACAAAGAAAGAGAAACAAGACAAAGAACTCTGAATTAGTCAGGCACTTAAGTTACATTTCACAGTTAGCAACCAGTGCAGTGGGTGGTATTGATTTTGAAAAATGTACCGTCATCTAGGTGATCTTGATTATGAAGTTATAAAGATTTTTTAGATCAAGCTGCCCATACCTTTCAGGGCTGTAGAAACTGGCAGGAAACTGGCAGGAAAACCAGCTTCAAAAGCTGTGTTTATGGCATTGGCTGTCTATTTGTATTGTTGGCTGCCTCACAGTGTATCCTCATCTGACAGGTTTGCTTTTTCCCCTCACCACCTGTGGCACATTCACATGCCAGGTCCCTGCTAAGGGTTCAGACCGCTGCGTGCACTTTTACGCTCTCATGTCATTCCTGACAGCGGGTTTCAGTGCAGTATTGCTAAAAGGATCAACACAGCTGCATAGCGCAGTAGTGTGGGGGAAAAAAAACATAAAAATGCAACACATTAAAAGGTGTCTGTGGATTTGTCTTAGGAAAGCTAATCGTCCCTTGCATCAGCTAATGGGCTGATGTTACAGCTGTAAAGAGGAGGGATGAATCATGCTCTGACGAACGTCACATCATCACTGTGGCACTCCTCAGGCTAAAGGTAGCATGGACAGATTTGGATACATTATGGTAATAAATGATCCAAATCAGTGTCTTCCTCTGGAGCCAAATTGAAACTGGATTCTATTCAAGTGAAGTTAAAGAAGCTGGGCTTTTTAGACATTAGACATTTTGCAAGGCACAGCAAATGTTCTCTTACGCCTCCAGTCATCTTGTCAGTGGACTATGACAGCTTAAACAGGGAGTCTATGTCTCCAAAAGCAGATGCCATGCATACAGGCTTCATGGTTGGTTGATGGTTGCTTACATGAATGACCGTTTGAAACCTTTTAGGCGTAAGTGCTAATCATCATGAACATATCTAAGCTTTGAGAAAAAAAGTCAAAACTGGAGATTTGGTTTGTAAAATCTCAGATGCATACTGAGAGGACAGCAGCATGTTTGAGATGTGTCAATCATTGGTCCAGAAGTGGTGTTCATGCAATTTCGTTTTACATTGGTAAAATTCAGTGACAGAAAGGTTTTAAGTATTGTATGCTTCAAACAAAGTGCTTGTCGGACGGTCTAAAGGCAGCTACACACTGGGCCGATAATTGTCCGTTGGAC
The DNA here is from genome assembly GCF_008315115.2 of Sander lucioperca. Lineage (NCBI taxonomy): Eukaryota > Metazoa > Chordata > Actinopteri > Perciformes > Percidae > Sander > Sander lucioperca. Next base: position 24,915,667 of record NC_050191.1, on the reverse strand, counting down.
AGTCTGGCGAGGTCAGTGACTCGAGTCTGTTCGGTGTGGTCCGTGCCGTCGTCCGCTGGAGGAGCTGTCGGCCTTCATTTTCGCTGACCTGACGTGCTCAGTCGGAGACAGGGCAGTCGGGATTCACCCGGAAATGGCAAGCGGGATGAGCGTGACTAAGCCTCTCAAAATCTGACGAAAATCTTTTAAACTGACCTTTGTCGATCTGAAATGAAGACAGATTCAGCAACTGCACGGCCTATTTCTCGCTTAAATTTTTTTTCAGAAACATGTTTCGGTGAACTATATTTTAGTACAATATGAGATACGATATTCTGAATGAGTCGCCATTAATGGCCGGTTGAAAAATCCAAAATCCAGAAGCAGCAGCCAGACCCAGGTGGCACGTTCGTCCAATCAGCTGCCGGTTTTAATTTTTTGGGCGACAATACAGATTAGCGCCGCCTGCTGTTATGGAGACATATTAAGTCTCGTCACTTTGGTGTGTTCCGAGGCACTTTTTTGACCAACTCGGGGAGACTGATCAGTCCAACTGCCTTTTCTGCTAACGGTCGGCCGTCTGGTTGGTCTGTAACGGCCTTAACATCATCTGAAAAACCCCTTCCAATCGTGGAATCAAGGGGGAGCAGAATTGGGTCGATTTCCGGTTTTAACTGTCCAGTGTACGGGCTTAAACCAGTTTGATTTATGCAAAGAATTGGCATTTGTCATAATCACATGCTCTGGAAAATTAAAACGTAGCCTACATCAGCAACCTGTGCCGACTGCGCCACAGCGCTAAATCTAACTGTTGCAAGCGGTGTTGGGCAGTGGTGTTTTTGGTTTAACTACTTCTCAGTAGTATAAATTATAAATACAGAAAATACTCTAAAGAAAAACAAGGGCGAAATCACCAGGGATTAATTTGCTTGGACTAACGAAGAGATGGAAGTGTTACTGTTTCAAAAGATCTCCGTTTCTGCCTGTCAAACTTACACGGGGTCAGCAGTGTTTCCAAATGTCTCTGTTTAAGGGGTTCGGAAACACCGGAGTAGTGTGGACGCGAGGCGTAAACGTAGCAAGAGATGTGCAGGTTTTTTAAACAAAAACGTATTAGTGTGGATGTAGCCTCACACTTAGTTGAAATGGAAACACTGCCTTGCAACTTCTTTCGAATATCAAAATTGAAAATCGAATACCTACCCACAGGACGAATATTAAGGTGTGAACAACTTGATGGGTGGGGGTGTACACAAAAATATTACAACAGCTTTCCATTAATTATTAATATTATAAACGTTACAAACACAGCAGTGAGTGCTGCACTCAGAAGATCAAAATGTTGAGTGTGAAATGATGGACACCAATCGCTCTCAACATTCACCATATTTGCTACGCGGAAGCTACGGGACCACCAACGCATTTTCAAACTCGTGAATGTGGCGGGTGAAGAAGCTGCAGTGGTTACTATTGAAACGGTGAAACACAAACTATACCAATGCCATTTATGCTTCTTTTTTTCCGATAAGTACCACTATACTGCTGTCAGTTAGGGAGAAACAGAAGAACAAGAGTAATTTCCAGTAAGTGCATGATGGCCATGTGTGATTTGAGACAATACTACCGTGTCGAAATGTACGTACTACACAAGTGAGTACACAGTGTACACAGTGCGCTATATATAAGTAGAAGTATATGAATTGAGACACACAGTTAGATTTTACACAAAATGCCTAACTTCGGACAAGCTCCAGCTTGGTAACATCAGTAATGGCCCATTGTGTTATCACAACTCCAGCTTGACAACATTTTCAGGTAGACACGCACTAAGTGAAACCCTGAGTTATCGGAGTTGCATTAAGAAACAGTAGTGTCAAATACTGCATGTGCACTGCTCTGTGGGATGGATCTGAGGATTTGGAGCTAAACTGAAGGGGAACCATATTCTTCTGCAAGGCCTGTCACCAGTTATCTGCAGTACAAAACAAGTGTAGCACTATTCTTGCTGGGGTAAATGAAGGGTTTATTTGGCAATTAATTTGACAACTTTGCCCCAGAAAAGAACTTGGCAGTCAGGTAGGCCACTGTATCCTTACACTGTAATAACTATTATCACAATATATGCTGGCAGAATGTGTCCTGTATATGAAATGTTCACTCGGGTGTCAGAAATGATTGACATTTTTCATTTTAAATTCTGAGACTTCCCAGGCTTCCACAGGGCCCTGTGTTTGGTTTGCTACATAACAAGCTAGCCAACATCTTCTGCAGTTTACTTGTCAGTCACAAACTCGGCAAACTCTGAAAAACATTTGATAAAAAAATATCCTGCTGTGCAGATGCCCTTTTCTGACTGACAGCTCTACAGTCACCATGGGCATGGAAACAAAGATGAGAAACCCAAAAAGAGTGCTGCCTCAGCCTCACACAGAGTAAAAAAAAGTAATCATTTTTTTTTCCATCAGGGAGATGGAGCAGCCATGTATTTATAGCAAAGTGCGTCTATCTCGGTCTATCTCATCTCTATGTGCTAATGAAACAGCCGGCTGTTTAAGACCCCCGTCTCATCTGCTATAAGAAGAGCGACTTTAGCTGGATCCTCTCCTTCTCTGGCTTTGTGTGGTTTCCCCTGAGGGAAATGTGGTGTGAAATGAAGAGCAACGTGCCCACTCATGCTCCCTCCAGAGGCCGGGTATTTTCATGATAATGAATTTGTCATGAATTTGTAATACTAGGACTGGCTTGGGCGCACTCCTTTCCCTTTGTGACGAGACTTTTTAGTGGGAGGCATGTCCACCGAGGCTCATGTGTTGATTACATTAAATGCTTGTATGGAGTTTGCTGTGTTAAAGGGTAACTTGGTTTTCTGTTTTTATTCCTGGAAAGTTTTTGTCTCAAAGTGACTGATTGGAACAACAATCTTTGAAATTGGTTCACTATTAAGCTAGACCGCTGCAGTCGGCAGCAGCGAAACAAGCTATAATGTTAAGTTAAAAGGTACAGTATGTAACATTTCAGCATTAAAAATGTCTAAAAATGACTTTACCTATGTTATTTTGTTGAATTGTCTACTTACACTATCCCAAATGTTTCTAACAACGTTCAAACCCAGAGAAATCTGTTAGTTCAACATCGTTCAAAATGCTCATCAAGTTATTTTAAGTATAATTGTTTTCTAACCCATGATTACGTTCGCCAGCTGTATAGATAGACAACTAATCTACTGCTAATTTAGCCAGCTATCCCACCCTGGTTTTTCTGCCTCACTCCCCGCCGCTAAGAGACTTCAGTCGGACAACAGCCCCGGGGACACGACACATCCACAGTTAGCCAGCAGCCAGCCACAATCATTAACTTACAACAATCTGAACCCAGCCAGCACAAACTCCACCACCGGGTGATAACAATGCTAACGGCAGTAACAGAAGGTTTTTATGAGTCGTTGGAGAAACAAAGAAATCCGTCCAAACCAGTCCGAGTCTGGCTGGCCGCGGTGTTGTGCTGAAATTCTCCCCCCTTTAGCGGTCTTCTTTACAGCCAAGTTGACCGACAAATGGTGACTGTCCTGCGGCAACAACGGTTAAGTTTAGACACCAAAACGACTTAATTAAGTTTAAAAAAAGGTGCACAGCATAGCAACACCCTCCAGCCATCGGACGTAAAAGTTATCCCATGGATGTAGACGTATCCTCGGCCGTCGAGTATCTCGGCCAGCCCCAGCCACGAAGTAAGTCTCTCAGCGGTGTTGAGTAACGTTACAACAAACCCCCAGAAAATGACATATTGTATGTTTAAAAGGTTATTGCGTACCTTTAATTGACATCCACAAAAAGTGCTTGTTTTGCCATTGACATGCTCAGATTATTGTTCTAAGTGTCTGACATTATAGAAAGGATCCTTACAGAGGCCAACCTTTTTTTTTTAAAGAGTAAGATTGTTTCTGTTTACCATGAAAATCCCCGAAATAGCTATTGCCAAACCCACCAGACCCCCATTTAAATAAACAGTAATATTATCATCATAAAAACACACTTCATTCAAAGTTCACAGAAACAAAATAAAACTATGAAAAGCCATCTTGGTTGGTCTTTCCACTGTTCCAACAATCACCACTCTGGTTTGGTTGAAATAAACCCTTACATTTACCCATTTACATGTGAAAATATGCTGGCTCTATACACGCTAAAAGTATTGTTTATTTTAAATGGAGTCTGGTGGGTTTGGCGATAGCGATTTCAAAGCTCTTTCTGGGTAAACTAAAAGGATCTTACTCTTTAACAAAAAGGTCCATCTCTGTAGGGATCCTTTCCATAATGTGATCAGACACAGTCAGACAGTCTGAGCCTGTCAGTGGCAAAAACAGAACTTTTAGCGAAAGAAATAGACAAAGCGCATTTGCCCCATTTGAATGCATTGCAGCCCGGTTTGCGGCTGTCGGTTACAGCGTTCTTACAGTGGATACATTTTTGAAGATTCTTGTTCACATTAGTCACGTAAACACCAATGCATGGAAAAATAGGGCCCAGGTTGAAAATCATGCATGTAATGTCGGCACTGACCATATCCTTTACCCGTGTGTTGCTAATCCAGCATGCAAGATCATACAATCTTTACGATACACACTCTTCCTCACCACTCACCTCATTATCATTCTCTATCCATAGCAGTGCACCCACAACACATGCTCTGCCCAGTAAACACTGGAGTGATTTTCATCCACCAAAATCTTACTTTTTGGCAAGGGCCTTCCTCTCTTCTGGAGTATAATCAAGAGATCCTATCGCCCCCTCTCCTTTTGTTGGCATGAATCCGATTATAGCTATTAGGGCAGTTCGGACTAGAAGAAAAAGAGACAAGAGGAGAAAAAACAAAGAGAAGATGAGAAACATTCAAATCAGAGCACGTTCAACATTCCTGGCAAAAACAGGGAAGGTTAAATTACACGACAGGCCGCACCTGTCGTCATGTTCAGTGACCGTGTTACATAAGTGGGAAGGATGCTTTGTTTTCAGAGCGTAAGCCTGGATTTACCCTGGCCTATTTGAGGACACCCACCATGTGCGTACCATGTGTACACATTCTCCAGCTGGCACAGGACACATTTTACAATATGGTCTGGGTCAAGGGTTAGTTTAGGTCTATATTATGACTGGCTGTCCTTCAGTCTATCTGATATACTAAATACATCATCTGGAAGCCCATTTTATCTGACTGTCTTAGAAAAAGATAAGCCTATTAAAGTTATCCATATTGGATTTTATTATAATACAGTTAACTATAGACTAACCATATAAACGTAGAAACTGAAATTACACGCACTCTAATATTTGGTGTTTTTTGTGATAAGGCCCACACAGCACCATTTTGTTAGTTGATCATATTGAATGTTATTTTATAACATATCACTAAAAACAAATACACATAAGAGGCGACATTTTATTTGCTGAAATGCAGCATTTATTTTATTTGCTCTGTGGTTGATTTTGTTCCTGATTTTGCCTTCAATAATAGGTTCAGCCCATAGGTTCGGCCACTCACAAGTGATGTCCCACATGGCAACAGCTTCATGGCAACATACAGAAAAAGCAACTGTGGATCACCTTATTGCTCACACCTGGCAGCAGCCGACACTCATTGGTAAAGTCCATAAACACTGCACTTAATTATTAGTATTACATTTGCGTGGCAGTACATTTTGAGCATCTTTATCTTTCATTATTTTGGGGATGTGGCATTTACGTGGAAGAGGTTTCTAATAGTTCTTGTTTTTTGTGTTTGTATTATTTCTCATAAATTGTAGTGGAGCACTGTTTTTGAATGAAACGTCATTCATTTAGAGTGCGTCTTTGATTTCTCAACATCTCAACCTATTTCTGCATTGACTGTAATGTAATGTCTTGTAACTCAAGGTAAGGTAAGCACCTGCCCCCATGACAGACAGTGATCAGAATCCTGGATGAGGTGTTTACATGCCACAGTATCAGATTACCCCAGGTAGCATATTCCGGTTTTTCAAAACTGGAATAAGAGCTCATCCATATTTCTGGATCCATAATGTGATGTTTACAGTAACAAACGCATAACCAGGATACTCCAAAAACCTGATCGTAATGTCCTATTTATGATTCTAATGTCCATTTAATGTCCAAGAGCACTCATTCATACTGTAGCAGTCATCACCATGAGCACTTTTTAGTTGTTACATCTCATAATTTCTCCATTATGGTGTATAACTTACAAACGTGCTGGAAAGACCTTATTAGATTCCATATTGGAGCATGTTGGGACTCTCAAACTGTTACAAAGCCAAATTGGACATAATATGGCAGCAATTGAAATTAATTATGGAGCATTTGAATTCATTCTTTTTCATTATTGTATTTTATGGCTAACTTTACCAATTCTTTCACGATACAATACTGAATAATGAAAACCCATTACATAAATTAGACTTCACTCAGTCACATTTGAATTAATAAACCACAAAAAAAAAAAAAAAAAATCAAAGTAAGAGCAGAAAGTTAGTCATTTGCACCAATGAAGTTAAGTTTGCACCCCTAAATGAATACAAGAAGGAGAAGCAGCTGCTCATTTTACTTTGATAACAGCAGTTATATATATATATATATATATATATATATATATATATATATATATAAAAAGTCTGTTCAGATAAGTCTTTTCAGTTCCAACTTTTTCCGAGGTTCTGAAAAAGATGAATGGATCTGTGTGTGTGTGTGTTTTCAAATACACAGTAGTAACTACAAAGGGGAAATAGCTTAAAAACAGACACATAATCATAAATAAGTATATATATATATATATATATATATATATATATATATATATATATATATATATATGGATCTAAATAAATAGGAATATGTAAAACATGAAAATGTCAAACTTCTCCAGAGTAATATCAAAGGGAATGTTTGAATTACTTAGGACATTTTATCAAATATGTAGGCGTAGCATATGAACTAAAGCAGCATCCAACAGTAGTAAGCGTAACCATGGAATCACTACAGCTGGCCTGACTGTGAAGTGCAGAAATCAATTATTCAGCCAGGCTTCCTCGGTTCATTCCAAAAAGAATGAGGCACACCGTTTTTGGACAACACTTTAAAAACCCAGCAAGGGAAGTCAAATGTCTAAGGCATGGCCAGCCATGTAACCTGCAGTATGTTGGTAAAAAGAGGTGTAGAGTAACCTTTGTCTTTGATTTTATTCTATTAATGACCTGTTATTACCTTTTTCATGAGTGGGAACTGGTAGGGAAAAATGCTTTGAGGAAGATGCACGGTCCCCCACTGAGTTCCCCCTGATTAAATGCTAAGAAGTAACATGAAAGCAGAACTCAGCAAATGGGCGGATTGCCAGCAGAGAACTAAAATGAGTTCAGTAGAAATAAATTATCAGTTTTTACTCTGGAGTAGGGCTGCAGCTATCGATTATTTTAGTAATCGAGTATTCTATCGATTACTCCATTGATTAATCGGATAAGAAATACTTTTGTTTTATTGAAGAGTAATAATATATTTGGTTTAATAAGTTTGGTTTAATTTTCGAGAAAAAGCAACATTTTTATTGCCTACATTGTTTACAATATCATCTCTCAAAAAACTAAACATATCAAGTGCATTTAAGTGCCATATTACATTTGTTTTAAAGAAAACATTTTCTGAAATGCAATAACGTCAAACTAAGGCATACATTAAACATACATAAACATTACCTGAAGTTGTGCAACTTAACTTTCAGAACTACAAGTTTCAACCTGAGACTGCTCTGTATATAGGCCTATATGTAAATATTAGTTATACTCAACCTATTTCCGTTTATATATTTGATTACAATGCTACACAGCTGTTACACTTATGCTAGTAGATCGTTGATCAGCTGTTTCTCCATGAAGAGAGAGAGTGAGAGCAAATGGTGCAATCAGTTGTTTTTCTGGCTCTTTAAATCAAATTGTGGTCACCACTACGCATTTTCTTGTCTTTGTTTTTGGTAGTTGTTGCGTTTGGTGTAGTTTCATCTTCCATACGACTCTGTGATTTACTTTTGTCGGGTCCGCTTCATGGAATGGATGATTAAGTTAGACTCGTTTTTTTCTGTTGAGATGCTGAAGCATCGACGTCGTGCTATTATTGTGGTAAGCTAGTTCCATTTTGCAGGAGTAGACACACCGTACAGAGTTTTCGTTTTAATTACGTTTGAACTGATTCCAAACTTTGGACACTTTCTGTCGTTTTCTCCAGCCTGTCTCTTCTCTTAGCCCCTTAAGCTCTTTCTTCATTTTGTAATCAGTCTTCATGGCATGCGTCGCCAACAGCGCACAGCGTCTGCCCGGTGTGCGACAGTAATAATCCTCTGTGCGGAAACACCGTAAGCGATACAACGTTGGTAACATTAATTAAACAAAGCTTTGAGGCAAATCATTTTGCATCGAGGATTTTTAGTAATCAAATTATTCAAGGAATCGTTTCAGCCCTACTCTGGATGTATGAAAATATGCCCTTCTTCTAAGGAAAAGGTTCACTTTTAGGTACTTAATAAATGCTGGTTATAGGATATAAGGCTAAATCAAAATAAATCTCCCAAAAATATAGAACCCTAAAATCCAAAGCAAATCTGCTTCATGGTTTTTCTTTACACATTTATAACTTATCCACAGAATTCGAAGATTTTAGCTGGTCCATGTTGTGCAAAAGCTTTGGACTGTCATTTGAGATAAGGAGGCCTGTGCGGGCCGCCGTAGATGGCTCGCACGCTACGAGCATGCACGGAGACGTTTATGCTCAACGCATTGTTCGTTGCAGTATTCTCCGAAACACCAGAGGGCATACAAACAAAATAATCTGTGGATAAGCAAGAAGTAGTGGAGAAGAAGAGAGCGGAAGTAAAGGAAAGCAGGCTGCCTGGCAGCAAATTTACGAATCCTACTATGGCCATGCCAAGACCCGCCCTACGAAGCAGCTCGATTGGTTGGGGTTAGGCATTTGACCTAGAGTGGTTAAGGTTAGGATAGCCGATTGGTCAGGGGATAGGACCTGTACAAATGGGGTTACGTTACCTTGCGTAAGCACGGACGCCTGGCCAATATATGCTATTGAAGGGCGGGTCTTGGCGTGGCCATAGTGGGATTCGTAAAGTCTCTGCCTGGCAACAGCAGTATGTTAAACATCGACGTACCGTGAAACATCACATTTATCTACTCTAATCATTAACATGACTGTTTATCTCCAAATCCAAATTACTGTCTGCCTGTAACACTGTGAAGTGTTCCATGAAGCCATTTTTTTAGCTTTGACAAAACGATCTCTCAAGGGGGTAAGCGAGCGTCTGAAAAGCGTACCTCCTATGGAGAGGTTCATAGGCTAACAAGCCATCACCTCCCGTTAGCATTCCATTGACTGCCATTCATTTTGGCGTCACTTTGACAGTGAATAACTTCACATCTGAAGCGTTTAAAGACTTTATTTGTCCATTAATTATTTCTAAAGAAACACAACAATGTATAAAAGGCTCCATTACCTTGTACCTCACGTTATGGCTCCGTAGCAGACGTTTTTATAAAAATAGGCTAACGACTGTGTCATAACCACACGACTTTATTAATATTACCGTACAGTACAGGAGAAGCTTGCAGGCAGTTTCGACTTACATTAGCTGTTTAAGTTTAATTACTAATGTTAATTAAAGCTGCAAGCAGCGATGGACGGGCCCTCGCGCCTCTGCGCGTGTTGCGGGTTACTGGCGGACGCCGCTCCTTGCGACCGTGCATTTGCGTGGCACTCACACACCGCAAATCCTCACCAATGAAAAGGGAACTCCCTGCCGAGTTCAACGATATCTCACACAAGACTCTACATAATACAGTTCATTAGCTGTGAAAAGGAGCGTGGCTAAATTATAGGGGGCGGGTCAAACCATCACCAATTAAAAAGGAAGTCTCTGCTGAGTTCATTGATACCTCACATAAGACTCTACCTTAAACGGGTCAGTATTTATGAAAGGGGGCATGGCTTAAGCATAGGGGGGCTGGCCAAACCATCACCAATGAATAAGGAAGTCTCTGCTGAGTTCAATGATACCTCACACAAGGGTCTACCTTAAACAGTTAAAATGTTATGAGGGGGCGTGGCTTAAGCATAGGGGGCGGGCCAAACCATCACCAATGAAGAAAGAATTCTGCTGAGGTCAATGATACCTCACACAAGACTCTACCTTAAACGGTTCAAATGTTATGAAAAGGGGCGTGTCTGAGTAAGTGGGCGTGGTTAAAGTATAGGGGGCGGCTCAGTATCACATATAGACCGCCCATTATAAGTTTCATGTAAATCGGATGATGTTTGTCATATAAGGCGCATTTCCTGTTGCCAGCGGGGGGCGCTATGACCAAAAGTCAATATTGGCCTTCATTTGTCCTCAAGGTTGGACTCTTATGAATCCTGAAAAGTTTCGAGCCAACTGGACAATGTACACTCAAGTTACACCCACTTCCTGTTTTGATGGCGAAACGCACAAAATGGCCGCCCCGCCACGGCCACGCCCTATGACGAAAAGTTTTTCTTTTAACAACTTTTCATCTTCAACGTCTTAAGATGGCACAGACCAAATTTGAAGTTGATCGGATGAAATCTCTAGGAGGAGTTTGTTAAAGTACGACGTGGAAATGGCCAAAATCGCACTAATTTCGAACTTTGAAATCAAAATGGCGGACTTCCTGTTGGGTTTAGGGTATGGCTCCAATGACGTTTTTTGTACATCTTGACATGTTACATATGTGTACCATGTTTCGTGAGTCTACGGTGAACGCACTGCAGGGGCTCAATTTTTTTTAACTTTGTAGGGGGCGCTAGCGAGCCAGTTTTGTGCGCCTATTCCCGAAACCCTTAAAATATGTAAATTTTCACCAGACTTGATGCGACCACCAATTTTGGTGAGTTTTTGAATATGTTAAGCCCCTCAAAAAGCCAATTTACTTGCAGAAAATAATAATTCCTTCAGTTTCAATAGGGCCTTCGCCGCTCTCGGCGCTCGGGTCCTAACTAGCATTTTAGTTAGCAATAATTAGCCTGTGCCTACGTTATCTCCTTACATATACCTACACTCTCGTTTTTGCAAGATTGGGAATGATTGAGATTTCTCTTGGCACAGCTACCAGAAGACTTACAACTTTCAGACAGGTTGCTCACGTCACATCTACGTCGTCAAGCTCAGTTGGAGGCTGCTCAGTAACATTCAGCCATCACCGGAAAAGTGCTTCTAATAGACTTCACTCGTCTACGTGGAAGTCTACGACGTGGCTTTGTCCATTTCTTAAACTGTCTATGGTTTTTCCACACTCTCCAGCCAAATGTTTCTTCTTTTCCCAGTGTGTCGTCTCTCTTTGACCACATATTTAAGGCTGTTTGACTCTCTGTGGTCTATACATGAAGAATCACACAGATGTTTCTACAGATGAACCTGCTCTTCCCAGCCGACCGTGCTGAATTGAAAGCGCAGGGGGCGCGTAGTTACACAAATTCAGAGGTGCACTACCACGCGCCACGACAGCTTGCGGAGCCCTGGTGCTGGAAACGACAGCTGAGGTGACGTCATTTCATGGCATGCGCACCGCAAGCACGGAACACTGCGGCAACCATAAAACTAGCTTTAAGACTTGAGGTTTTCATTCCAACCTAAGACCAGGATAATACTTGTATTTTGTTTGTACTACACACTTTATTTTTCTTATACTGCCCATGGCTGCTGCACTTGTATTCACCCTCAGTATGAGATGCTCTGTAGGAGCACCTGTCACTTTAAGTCACCCTCCCGCAAAAGCCCAGTCTGCTCTGATTGGCCAGCGCGCTTCCTGGAATCTCCGGAGCCTCCGCTCCGTGTTTCATTAGTTTAAGCTGGAGCTACTGCAACGGAGTATAGCAGGACTTTGTACCGTGAAAAATCAACGGTAAAGTCTTCTAAACCAAATATTACACAACCGGCCATGTCCCAGCAGTAAAGTGACCAAAAAATTGGGGAGAAATGACCAGCATTGTCCGCCAAAATTACAGCTATCTCGCGTTAGCATGCAGCACCTTAATATTTACACTAGGCTAACGTTAGATTGTAATGGAACAAAGCAGCACTTTCTACCGTCAAAAAATAATAAAGGCAGATAAAGGCTTCTGAACCAAACACTACCCAATCGGACATGTTTCAGCAGTAATGTGCCCCGGAATTGGGGAGAATTTAAAAACATTGGCAGCCAAGATGGCATTTTTTACTGCCTTTGGCATGTAACTACTATTGTTAGCAGTTGACACTAATACAATATAGCAGCACTATCTACAGCCAAAAAGGCTTTTAAAGCAAATACTACATAAACAGAAAATGTTTCAGGAGTAATGTGACCAGGAATTGGGGAGAATTTAACGCCACTGGCAGCTAAGATGACATATTTTACTGCCGTTAGCATGTAGCTACATGCGACAATGTTTCATAATTAAAAAAATACTCCAGTCCTGCCTACTTGGAGCAGATGACCAATCATAGCAGGCCGGCTTAGAGTTGCGTAACACTTGGCCGAGAGTAAAAAAAACTGCTGAAAACGGAGCGTTCAGAACAGTTAGAAATCTAAACGTTTTAGCTCACAGGGATTTCTCTGAAATACATTTACCTCATTATTTGGCCATGTTTAACATGAAAATCTGACATTTTAAAATTGTAGATATGACAGAAAATACGGAAAAGCATAATATGTCCACTTTAAGACTACACTAAAACAGTGACTTGTATTTGGAGAACTAATTAGAGAAAATCAGGGCATGTGGAAAACTTTTGACTTGTCGTTGAGGAAACTTACTGCTCCAAGAAGGCTGCCAGGTCTCCGGATGGTGGCCAGAGATGCTCAAACAAATTTTCTTTCCAACTTCAAATCTTCCATTCGGCTAGGAGGGAAGGCAATAAAAAGAAGATGGTGAGTGGTGTGTGTGTGTGTGTGTGTGTGTGTGTGTGTGCGTGTGTGTGTGTGTGTGGTGAAGATAAATTAATAGAACATACATCGTCAAAGTTTATGACAAGCAGTCAGACATGGAAGTTTGACACAGTTGAGATTGTGGAACGGGGAAATGCAGGCTGGTTTTCTGCAAAAGTAAGAGTTTTCAAACAATAAATGCAAACTGAAAAATGAAGAGGAGCAAAAGGAGCTGGAACATAATGAAAAAGTGTCTGTTGAAAGAATTAAGGGTACGCTTTTATCAGCCTGTCATTAGTGCAGGGCGTCATACAGCTGTCTCTATAATAAGAGAGTCTCATATTATCACAAAACCAGTGCAATTCTCTCTGACATTGTGATGACAGCCCAGGCTTTGACCTGACAACTGTCACTATGTGTGATGTAACCACAAATGGCTGAAGGTTAAATGACATGCTGTCCATTTTCCACTCTTTGATCATCTGATTTGGCGTCTTCCTGTTCCGCATCAGCGGGAGAATAATCAGATGTGATAGAAATGTAGCCTTTGCCGGCATCTTACCGTGAGGAGGATGATGCTAGGGGGCTTCATTGGGTACTCTGGGGGAAGCACGATCCTGCCGTGGTAAACCCCGCCATCGAAATCGGAATCTGGGGGCCCACGTACGGAGAAGTGCCATTCAAAGAGGTTATCCTGCAAAAAGAGAGAGAAACGTCACCGACAACCTGTGATTACTCAAGTCGTCGCAGTGTTGTCTGAAGGGTTACAACACTTGACAGTGACATGTCCTATGAGAAGTGACCCCCACAGCTGTTTGTTGTGCTAATAAATTGTCTTATTGTGCAGTATTTAACTAATAAAGAAAGCAAAATGTCTTAAATTACGAATCTTCTGTAATTTAATTATGAAGTCAACTCTAATCCTCATTTTTCTCTACCTTTATTTACAGGTTTAGGTACAGTGGGGCTCATAAGTTTATGAATCCATGCTAAAGTTGACTAAGAAGAGGAATAAAAAAAAACTCATCTTTTGGAAATTGATCTTAATGCCTTAATTAAAAAAAAAAAAGAGGAAAAATCCAACCTTTAAAAGACAACAATTTTCTTTGTGAATGAATAATGTATCGTAAATAAATAAATGTTCTTCCTTAAAATACAGGGGGCATAAGTAAGTATACACCTATGTTAAATTCCCATAGAGGCAGGTAGATTTTTATTTTTTAAGGCCAGTTATTTCATGGATCCAGGATACTATGCATCCTGATAAAGTTCCCTTGGCCTTTGGAATTAAAATAGCCCCACATTATCACATACCCTTCACCATACCTAGAGATTGGCATGGGGTACTTTCCATAAAATTATCTCTAAATGCAAATCAAACCAGCTATTAGGCTAACTGAAATAAAACCACCACCACAATCTCTAGGTATGGGGTGTACTTACTTACGCCCCCTGTATTTTAAGGAAGGACATTTATTTATTTACAATACATTATTCATTCACAAAGAAAATTGGTGTCCTTAAAGGTTGGATTTTTCCAAATTTCTTTAATTAAGGCATTAAGATCAATTTCCAAAAGATGATATTTTTTTATTCCTCTTTTTAGTGAACTTCAGCATGGGTTCATAAACTTATGAGCACCACTGTATATCCAGGGTGCGATTTGCCGGAGGGGATGCATGGAATGTCCCCCTTTCTGGTCTACATATCCCCCTCAAAGTGATCAATGCTAATTCACCAATAGACCATTATATACCTAAAATAGAAGAATTTTGAACTAAGTAAAGTGCTGTAACATGAACAGTATATACAGCGATAGAACGATAAAATCCGAGCGGCAGTTGCTGGTCGTATTTAGCCGCGACAAAGCTCCGGGACACCGGCTACCAGCGGGAGTTGTTTAGCCGCCAATAGGTGACTGTGAGCCGGGTACAGGCCGCCAGATGACGGTCCTTTCAGGGGCCGTGGTAGTGGAGTTTAGCCAGAAGAAGTGACCGTCATGAGGCAATGACAGTTAAGTTTAGTCACCCAAACGACTAGTTAAGTTTAAGAAAAATATTGTGGTTTGGACTAAGACATTCCCGAGGAACAAACAAGCGTTTCCTGGGGGAAAGCATGTTGTTGGTGCCGCAATGTGAACTCCGCTCTCCGGCTTGAAAGCACTGTATTTTCAATTGAACTGAAGTGCATATTTAAGTGTTTGGCATACCTGGCCGAGTGTAACTATACCCATGGTATTGCAAGGGGGATTTAATTCTTGCATGTTTTGTTTTGTCGTGCATGATCAAAAAACATCAGCTTTTTTCAAAAATCGCATATATTGTTATTTTCAGGATAATGTTTAAGGCTTATTTATTGTCATTCTACAACACATGGTTGTAGAGATGCACCGATAGACCGGCCGGTGACGTTTTCACGTGCTCGGCAATGACCGGCGACCGGCAGGTCAGTCTGACATATGCCGATTTCATGCCGGTCAACGCTACAATTAACTGACAACATAAGTTAAACCAGTTACAGTTCTCAAGGACGCATGCACACACGGACGCGACAGCACAGTCTCTTTTTCCTTTCTCTCAACTTTTCCGCCATGTGTCGCACGTACCCGCTTGCGGTGTGAAGCGCGTGTCCGCGCTATTCTCGCACATGTAGGGAACCTCGTGAATTAACCTGCAACATGTCAGCTGTTTGGAAATTCTTCAGCATGTGTGCAGAAGATAACAAGTTTGTAATATGCAACACCTGAAAGGAAAAAGTAGGGCGTGGAGGGACGACACCAAAAAACAAAATCACATTTTTTTAGTTGGATATTGGATGTGAAAAGAAGGAAATGGTTCTAACATTGAACTTTAGATGTGTGTGAATTTCCTACACCAGGAGTAATTTATATAGTTCTATTTTATAGTGATCCATTATCTGTTAAAAAAATGTTCTATGTTCTGTGCAAAATGTTCTATTAAAGAAAAGATAGAAAATAAATATTTGTGTGTGCTGTAAAGTAGTTAGAAAAAATGAAATCGGAATCGGCTAAAATCGGTATCGGCTGGCCTAACTCAATGAAAATCGGAATCGGCCTAGAAAGTTGTAATCGGTGTAGTCCCTTATGCTACACAAGAAAAAACTAAACCAAACTAGTTTTATGGTGGAGTTGAGGAGTTTACAGTCTGAGGAAAGAAGCTGCTCTGCAGTCTGGTGGTCCAACAGTGGATGCTTCTGTATTCCTTGCCAGACGGTAGCAGGGTGAACAGGCAGTTTCTGGAGTGGGTATGTAGAGGTCGAAATTGTGATGCAGGACCCCAACCCGAAGTGGAGAGGTCTTGAATCACAATTACCCCATCTCCACCAAGGCAAATCTAGTTCTAGTGCTGGGCTGGTGCTGGTTCGCAGTTGGTTCAACTTGCGAACATTCTCCAAACCTGTTAGCTTTTCCACTGGCTAGAGAGCCCAGAGAACTACGTCGTTATGTCACTGTGTACGTCATCATACGTCTCAGCATTCCCCGGAAACGCTAGCGTCAACTTCATAACAACATAACAATGACATTGTCTTTCTGCAAATGTTTCTCCTGGCTTTGCGAGCCTACACTGGCATCAGAAGAAGACGGTTAGAACACATCGGTTCTGCTGGTCTTGAATACTATGGACATTACGTTCGAACAGAAAGGTAATTATCTAACAAGTTTTATTCTCATTAAAGCAGCCATATTATGCTCATTTTCAGGTTCATAATTGTATTTTAAGGTTGTATCAGAATAGGTTTACATGGTTTAATTTTCAAAAAACACCATATTTTTGTTGTACTGCACCGCTCTCTCTTAGCTACAGAGTGAGACCTCTTTTCTTCTTCTGTACTATCTTTGATTGCACTCCCATATGTTGTGTAGCTCAGATGTAGATCATGTCAGCTAGCTAGCTCCATAGACAGTAAAAGAAAGGCTGTTTCTACAACTTCGGTCAGTTACAAGGCAGGATTAGCTGGGAGACTTCTAAATGAGGGCGCACATGTAAGTAGTTCTTTTGTAGATTATGGTGAACTTGTGTGTGTTGTAGCAGTGCTTTGCTATTGAGAACGAGGTAGCATGCTAGCGCTACGAGCTAATGGTTGCGGTTAGCCTGCTCGTTTCGGCTTGTGACGTCACAAGCCGTGCCGACTTTGAACAGCTCACCCAGAGACTGAAGGTAGGACACATTCAGAAACCGTATCAAAGTTTGTATGTGTGTGGAAGCACCAGAGACACAACATAACACCCCAAATCCCAGAAAGTGTTTTTTTTCATAATATGGGTACTTTAACACTGAATGTAAGATGTTAATGTTGGAAGCTAACGCTAGCCCGCTAGCTCTAACGGCTCTCACGTTAGCTACCTACCATTAGCGCAGACTACTTGGTATCGATTACATTGCAGTTAAACAAGTAAAACAAAAATTACTGATACACCGATTTTTATCTTTACAGGTAACGTCAGCGTTGCGGCACATGGCAAGACGGAGGTCGCCAGTTGTCTGGGCACACCCACGTAATGACCCGCTTGCTTTACATTATCCCAGTTATTACACAGCTACCGACTAAAGAAATCAATGATTTGGCATAAACTATTGATACAAATTTTTCCCAGAGTCTATGATCACAACTGATGTACATACAGAGTCTGCCTCCCCTCATCCCTCAGGTATGTAGAGTAGAAATTTCCCCAGTGTGGGATCCGGGCACCCAGCTTCACTATTGCTGCCAGATTGGGGGCACCCAAAATGTTGGTAATCCCTGGAAATCCCTCGGCTTGTGTTTCTTGTCCCACCTGACTTTTATTTTGTGATGTCACCATGTTCCCATATCTAATTATTTTGGTGAACCAGAAATAACCCAAAACTAAAAATGCAGACTGATCACACTAAGTGGCATATGTATGACACGCCAATTCGTATCCAGTTTTTGCGTGTTATAAAGACGCATAATCTTTTTTTTTAGCATGTTTAGCAACGCTGTTTGGCCTCCATTGACCTACATTACATGTGAATTATCGCCATAGCAAGTAGTATGAAAGGATGGAGGTTGGTTGGGGTGGTGACTTTCACCCAGGAGGGCCGGGTTCGCGTCCCGCGTGTGGCGTTTGTCAACTGTTTTTAGTTTTTTTTAATAAACCCAATGTTCTTTTCCTAAACCCAACCGTTTATTGTTTCCCTAAGCGTGTGACGTTGGTCACCGTCGTGTTTGTCGTTTTTTAGTGTTACTAAAGCCTTTCCCAATGTTCTTTCCCTGAACCCAACCTTTTACACGCGTGCGACGTTGTTCTCGCGATAGCACAGCATGTTCTCGCGATAGCACAGCATGTTCTCGCGATAGCACAGCACGTTCTCGCGATAACACAGCACGTGGCGATGCCACGTGGTGTGTATGTTTACATCCACTGTATACAGCGTAGACATACACATGGATGGCTCAAAATGCATACAGATAACACGCCATTTGGCTTTAGGAAAGTGGCGTGTATGTTTACGCAAAGTCATGACGCCATGTTGAAAAATGCCTTCTTTTTGTATTGACTTTACATCTTCTCCAAAAATGCTCTGTTAGACTATACAGGATCGGAGAAGGTGTTGTTGTAGTGATCCTCAACTAAAGTAATGGCGTTTTTCCATTACATGGTACCTGCTCGACTCACCCCGACTCTACTCGCCTTTTTTGGTTTTCCATTACGAAAAAAAGTCCCTGGTATCTGCCAACAGGTACTTTTTTTAGTATCACCTCCGTCGAGGTTCCAAGCAAGCTGAGGCGATACCAAAAGGTGACGTGAAAACCTGCAGACTACTGATTGGTCGGAGAGAATTGTCACTAATCACTGCGTCACCATCGCTAGCAACAGACGGGGGTGTCCTGAACAAACCCGCCGTTTTTAAGTAGTTTAGCCAGCAGCGTTTTTTTTGTTGCTGCCTCCAGCTTCTTTTGAAACAAAATGTTTCTTGCCGAGAGTAAAAAATACACCTTTGGTACTAAATCTGCAATGGAAAATGGAGGACGGGGCACCACGGCTGAGTCGAGTCAAGCCGAGCCGAGTATAGTAGAGCTGGTACTAGCAGTGGGTAAGCGCCATAAGATAGTAAATACTGGCACTATACAGGCACTGCAGGACAGTGGTGTCTTGTGGTGAACTTACCTCCAGTGGCTGGGCGTGGTAGTGCTCTGTGGGATCCCTCAGTTCAGCAGCCTCTTTCATCAGCCTCTTTACCGCTGGTTATTCAATGAAAACAATGACATGAGAAAACTGAGGTTAGTGCCTTTAGGGTAAAACATTATCATTACAGATCAAATGTTCATGTCCACCACAATGCCTTGTGTGTGAAACCCTACATTTACACCAAAATGTCAATAACTGCAGCAGTTTTACAGGCCAACATTCCTGATTTCTAGATGCAGAGGGCTGCTAATGTGCTGCTCCCCCGTGGGTAACAGGACATTAACACAGATGGACAGATGAGAAGAGCATGCAGAGGAACAGGGCTCCATGTACCGACACGTCTCTGCTTAAAAAAAAAAAAAAAATCACACTGTGACACTCATTCAGACAGCTTTGGCACTTCTGTTTCCTTACAACTGTTCAACAGACATCATATTTAAGCAAAAGGCCTACCCAGCTTTCTTTTTCTGTTTTAACTTGCTGTTAATGCAAACTCAACAATTCCTCATGTTTACCTGTTGACTTGTTAAATTCAGCATAATGTTGATTTCTACAGCACTAATTCCTTTAGACAAGAGTCTCATTCAGGCTTTTAATGTGACGTATCTCCAGTAAGTGCTGAGCTTTATTGATGGTAGCTTAACAGAACAAAACATCTGCGATGTAGAAATGATTAGAATGATTACTGTAATGATAAAAATTTTACATTTGACTAACTTTACCCTGTGAGCAATCATAGTAAAATTGAGCTGAAGTGATTAGTCGATTCATAAATCGCTCAAACAAAAATGAATGAAATATTAGTTGCTTACTGAAGATGAGCAGATGACTAGCAGACGACAGCAGGCGCCCTGATCTTGCTGCATGCTACAAATACAGCTGAACTTGTAACTCGAGGCAGAAAGAGAGTAAACAAGTTTGTTTTTTTAAAGTTGTGCTAAAGGGGTCATGGCAGCATTTTGTGAGTTTATGTGCCGACGCAACATACTCTCAAAATGAGGCGGCAGAGAATCATCTGCCGGCACTGACCCTTGTGTCATGACCTAGCCCACAACACACGCAGGCCTGCCCTAGAGTGATGAGGTTGATTGTATTCAACAAACAACGTCATCAACAGGATCTCTGCAGGGTAAATCCAGACAGCTAGCTAGACTATCTGTCCAATCTGAGTTTTCTGTTGCACGACTAAAAACAACTTTTGAACGAGCACATGTTCCACCAAAACAAGTTCCTTCCCGAGGCTATTTTCCACTGGGCGCGTCTGTGCTGCGTTTCAGCTGCGGTTTAGTTCCATCCTTCGCCACGCACCACACCACACCACACCAGGAGCGTCACAGAAGCGGAGCGCCTTGCCCGCCCGACTCGCAGATTATACTGTCTTTACAAGTACTTTACAGAACAATCACGTGTTTATTAAACTAGTATACCTTCCACTCCATGCACACCTGTAATTAAACTCCATGCCTTCTCTTTTCTGGCGTTGTCCTGATAAAAAAGATCTTATTATGTTTTTCCACCTCCAAGATGAATCTCTCGTCGTCTGTGGTGTTGTAAAGGAAACAAACGCCACACGCTTCTGGGACGCGCCGTAAAAAAAAGATAAAATAGATAAATAATAGATAAAAACATCTATTAATATCAATGTCATTTTCACTGAACAGAAGCTGAAACAGTAGTACCGGTGAGGCTATTTGGCAGAGGCACCATTATTGCGTCCGGCGCTCAGCGCCGCCCAAGACGATTGTGATTGGTTTAAAGAAATGCCAATAAACCAGAGAACATCTTTTCTCCTATCCCAGAATGTTGTGTGGAGGAGCCAGACCCTCCTCAGGACCGCTATGCTAGACTAGGAGGACAGAGACGTCTGCCGCGTGTGTGGGTTTAATCACTCCTGGGTCGACGGTGAGCGACCGTCGCCCCCTAGTTTTTGCGGTGCGTCCCGCACCGTCGCTGCGTGTCGGCCTTCATCAGCGAACTAACCTTAGCCAGAGGACGCACAGTCCCTCCGCTCCCCACCGCAGGGAGACTTCTTTGCGGAGAGAATGGATGACAGCCCGGGAGATGGACAGTCTGGTAAACCATCTCCTAGGGTCCTCTGTCTTCGGGTTAGGGTTAGCAGTAGGCGCCGTTTGGTTATGTCGCTGCTGATTCAGACAAACCCTGTTTGTTGTGAGGCAAAGGCAAAGCGGGGCAACATGAGGTGACGCCACTAGTCCTTGGACGCCGGCTTGGTGTGTCAGGGCCTTAAAGGACAAAGACGCTGCTTGATGTAATGCTGACTACCAGGCTGCAGCAACACCAGTCAGAGTACAGGACGCAAGGTCTCAAAGTGAGGCCACATTAGAGTCCATCTTGGGCAAAGCCTTGGGTTAAATATCCCATCATGCTTTAACACAAGGATGATTCATGAGTCACAACAACAGGGCTGATGTCACAGTCTCAGCCTTGTGCAAAACAAGGGAGTTGTGGAACTATTGGACAGCAAGGTCAATTTGCTTGGTTTTGCTCTCTTATGGGCTGCTTTTAGCGCTCAAGCTATCAGCTACCAGCCCGCTGCAAGAGGAAACAGGATGGGGCTGAAAACCGGAATGTTAATTGTGAAAAGAAAAGCGGAACTAAGAAGTATTCATGGACGCAAAATTGGTTTGGAATCCAATCGAGTGTGGACTGCTAGGGTGTTGAGCTGGAAATGGAGACTGTGAAATGAACATAGGAGAAAAAGACAAGGGGCAGCAGTGAGGATGGGTGGGAGGGCAAATAACAGGGATGAAGGCGAGGTGAGCTGAGAGGATGTGCAGGCTGCAGGGGTGAGTGAAGCAGTGGAGCAGAGAGATGGCCTGACACCACGCAGCTTTCAGAGCACGTGTTCTTTCGGATTCTGCCCGAGGACGGACACTCTTCAGTGAATATGTGAACCAACCACAGTAATCTCACATTGGTCTCTCTCTCTCTGTGTGTGTGTGTGTGTGTGTGTGTGTGTGTGTGTGTGTGTGTGTGTGTGTGTGTGTGTGTGTGTGTGTGTATGTGTGTGCGTGCAAACAAGGTTTCCCCACCTTCTTCTGTTTACACAAGAGCGCAAGGGGGTCATGGAGTGCTTGCAGTCTTTTACTCAAGCTTAAAACTATTCAGACAAGGGGGAAGATGCATCGTGGCCAAAAACTGATCAAAATACACGTAATATTTTTACCTTTACCTTTCAGCAGTGATGTGCAAATTTGCATTAGTCGTAATTGTTGAACCAACTGGATGGCACCCTTGATTTAAAAGGAGAAGGCTCAAGAAATGGCAATTCAGTGTTTTCAACACTTGGTTGAACAGAGCACGCAATCTATTGGGCTCAGAAAATAAAGAAAATGCTTCACAAAGCGTAAAAGTATCCCAGGGTGATGAAACTAAAATGTTTTCCAAGTTTTATAACAGGAAGAGAGCCAGGTTTTCTGCCATCGGTCTTAAATGCACACATCTCTTTGTTTAGAGCTGTCAGCTGGAAAATGTGGGTAGAGACCTGAGCTGAGCTACATTTCCATCAGAATGATGAAATAACCTATTTGGGGAGTTCTGCTTGAGCCTGCTGGCATGTTTCTTTATCGGGGTGGCTAGTGGTTCGGAGGTAGAGTAGAGTAGAGTAGGGTAGAGTGTATGTATGGATGCTGTGTGTATAGCTGTCCACTGCTCCTAATACTTAGGATGGGTTCCAATGCAATAATTGAATTTCCCTACATTGTACTGTGTGTATGTGGAAAATAAGAATACAAGTTTGTTTGTTGTTTTTAATGTTATGGGTTGGATTCCATCCTTTATTGTCATTTCTGCTCTCTGACTACACATGCATGCATGCGTGATTCCACCTTCATCAATGACAATCTGTTGAGTTTTCAGAAAACGTTAAGCTTCAACAGAAACCCAAAATACGACAAAGCTGTTGGCCCATGTGGCCCCGCGCATAAGAGCCAACAAATAAAATAACAGACAGGAAGCTTAACTGTGCAGTGATCTGTGAACAGCTGAACATGCACTCCACAGTGTGAGCTCCATCCATTATGGGTAGCAAGATAACATTTCAAATTCACAAATGCTGAGCCAGCTGTAGGCGGTGAAGCCCAATTGCTGAAAAGACCATCCCACCATCGGAAGTGTGATCTTTGAAAGTGCGATCAGTGTGTGCTATCAGCTGCTCTTTGTACAAACCTTTCAAATCCTTTAATATTTATTTCAGATGGTCTTTGTAAAGACCAGTCTTTAGAATTGACTTCACGTAGGCTTAACTGTGCCTGGATTTAGCGATGCGCGTTCTTGTGAAGTGTTTGTATAGATTTTCCTCTGTTTTGTAAAGTTGTAACCATTTCAATGGAGGATCAAAGCAAAAGAAAAGGCAATTTCACTGACACTGAGATAAGAAAACTGATAGAGCTGTACAGTCAGCACAGACATACGCTGACTGCCAAGCAGTCCAACGTTACGACAAACAAAAAGAAACAAACAACATGGAGACAGATAACAGAGGCAATCAACGATTGCTCCGACTCAGGCAGCCTTTGTACAGAGAGCGATGAACGAAAAAAGTGAAAAGACTACTGCTACTACTATAGAAACAGGCTTAGATTTCGACTTGACGCCTGCTCCTGACTAGGCGTAAGAATTACGCCCGGTCTTAGCGAGAAGAGGGCTTAAGCCAAGGTGGTGCAACTGGCATAACTACAGAGTTTGACAGTGTGGTTCCGGAAGTAAAAATCCCACTGATTTTCTCCATAAGGATTTAGATTATCGGCCATAACGTCTAAACCCTCCGGGGTAGACTGACCCCGAGCTACGAGGTTGTGAAACGAAAGTTTCTGCTTCTGTTGAAGCTAGAAGTCTGTATGAAATCAACTTTGTATGGAGAAAAAATACAGTACCCACAATCCTAAGCATAACAGCAATGTCTCCGATTGGTCCAACTCGCTATTACCATAGAAACGTTTACCATACCCATGAAACCACGAACAGCTAGAGCGAGATTCTACCATTGAAGTCTATGATAGTTTCTGTACACAGTCTTGTACCTTTGCCTTTTTTGCTGTTTTGAAAATGTTTTTTTGCACCAAATCAAATGTTTTATGTTCACTATTCATCTCATAGCTGGATGGCTTGGTTCCAGGCTTAAAACTCTATATATAAGCAATTTTCGAAACGTCAATGAAACAACTGAATGTGGGAAAACACTTCCGGAACCAGAGCCGTTAAAAAAGTGGGCGGCCGGTCACTGTTGAGCTCTATTAGGTCGGACTTAGAACGCTGAGTTAGGACCTGAGTCTGCGGTTCTATAGCATTTTTTTAAACCCCAATTGAGGATCAAAATAGGTTTAACGAATCCACATTCTTTTAAATACCTTCAATCCAATTAGGTTTCACTATCAACATTTCATCATTTTGCGAAAAAGTCATATTACGATTTTCAATACTGCGATTGCGATATAATGGTGAGTCTAGTTGCTTGATTATCAAAGAAAATGCACAAAATACCGTACGTTTTAAAACATACAAAGTTAGATGAGCATAACTAAAAAATACATAAACAAAAAATGTGCAATTTTTTTTTAAATAACTTAATATTTTACAAAGCTAAATAACCAAAAAATCTTTTCAAAATAGACATTTTTGCTTTGCTCAACAGTACAAATGACATAAATAGAACAATAACTAAAAAAATACTAATTCTTATTAGTGCTGTCAAACAATTAAAATTTGTATTGCATTAATGTCATAGTTAACTCGCAATTAATCACACATTTTTATCTATTCTAAATGTCCCTTGATTTCTTTTTGTCCCATTATTTCTTCTCATTTTAATGCTCCTATCAACATGGTAAAGTGGATCGGCTTGCTTTGTGCAAATGTTTTTTTATTGAAAAGAAAATTCTTTCTGAAGTCATCCAATGTCGCCTGGTTTTGATGAGGGGGCGGAGAATTGGCATCAGCTGTGTGCTTGGCCATCAAGTGGTATTTCAGACTGGAGTGCTGCAATGATATTTCAGTTCACAACGACAAAACACACAGATCACTTCGGTCTTGTCAATGGAACCATTTGGCAACTTTTTAAAAGTAAACTTTCCATTCAGAATCTTATTGGTATCCATTTCGGCGTCTTGCGCTCGCCATCCACTCAAAACGTAACGTTAGCCTATTACTCTTTGGCCGGCTCGCAAGCCCGAACAAGTGTGTGCGGCCTGTTGTTGTGTTTCCGGTCTAGCTAGATCCGGTGTGGTGTTGTAGTTTTTCTAACGTTACTAGTTGTTGCAACACCATGTGAAAAAAAACTACAAAGTTTGCTAGGCCAAAAAGAACGTTAATCTCGCGATAAAAAAAATGTACGCCGTTAAAATGGGTTTGCGTTAACGCCGTTAATAACGCATTTAACTGACAGCACTAATTCTTATTAAAAGAATACATTTTGTATGCCCTTATAAACAATGATATTTAAGATGGTTGTAATATAATAACTAGTGATTAAGGGTGTTTTCACACATGAAAGTCCGAACCAAGGTCCGGATGTTGAGATGTTGAGAAGCAAGACACGAGAACTTTCTTTCTGGAGAATTTCTTCAGAGACAAATGGAAACCTACACTGTACGTTTACTACCACTTAACAAATAAACTGCTGATGTATTCTCAGCTCTGATAGCCGACAGCTGTCTGCTCTGAGCACATTCACCATCACTCTCTCATGTAGCCTACACACTAAGCACCGAGCTATTGCTTAAAGGAGCTTCCCAGGTCTTGTAACACAAGGAGAGCCTGCCAGAGCTTCTTGTATTTGGTCCGAAAGTCCGAACCATCCAAAAAATGCTTTCACACTATAAACGAACCGGACCACGGTTCAGTTTGGTCCGGACTGAGACCACCTCCTTTTATTGGACCAAAATTTGGTCTTTTGATCCGGACCGTGGTCCGGGGGAGGTTTCACACCTGTAATTTTGGTTCGGATCAAAATGAAAAGTCCGAAAGTCCGGACCAAATGAGGTATGTGTGAAAACACCCTAAGTTACATAATATACTTTGTACAGCCTCTTAAGTCTGCATGCTCTGAAACCCTCTACACTTCTGACACTCACGTGACCAACGCGACACACACGCTACTGAACGCGACACACACGCTACTGAACGCGACACACGCGCTACTGCCTAAACAGAGACTGCTTGGTCATATCTTTTGTGAATGTTGTTACGACATTAGCGCAAGTGAGAGCTAAAATCGGTGAGCGGCTTTGGACTTTAGCGTAGTGGCTGTGTGAGGGAAAAGCAGGAGGAAAAAGAGATGGCAAAGACGATGCAAAGTTAGTTAACAGCTAAAAATGAAGTAAGAAGCTTCTTAAGACACAGCGGCTTCATCTGTTTTTAATACTGTCGGTAAAGTGAAGGATGTTACAAGGTGGAGACTGCAGTGTGAACAGAGACCAGAGAGTGTAACGCACACAGAGCACCTTTTTGGTGGGCTGTGGGGCGGCTGTGGCTCAGGTGGTAAGAGCGGTCCCCTACCGACCGGGAGGTTGGTGGTTCGATCCCTAGTCCTGCAGTTCCATGTCAAAGTGTCCTTGAGCAAGACACTGAACCCCTGAATTTCCCCCGCATTAGAGTGTAAATGAGTGTGAATGTTTATCTGATGAGCAGGTGGCACATTGTAAGGCAGCCTCGGCCACCAGTGTGTGAATGGTGAATGGTTCCTGTACAATGTAAAAGCGCTCTGAGTATTCGTTAAGACTAGAAAAGCTCGATATAAATACAGTCCATTTACATTTAGGTATACTAAATCACACATTTTTTGCAAAAAATGTACGTATGTACAATAGCAGCCCTTATTCGGTCATTAAAGTGACCAAAGGTATAAATTACCTAAATTAACTACAACTCCAAGATTCGGCTTAGGTCCGTAATCATTAGTTATTGGCTGAGATGTCAGAATGACTAGTTTTTAGTAGCTGCATGCATGCGTAAAATCCACAACCTGTAGCTACAGCCTGAAAATGAAATCAGAAGATATGAAAGTTTGATAGAAAATGTATTCGTCACTTGAAATAACTGGTGCAGTCGGCTTACTCTGCAGGGCTTTGTTTTTCTCGAGGGGGTTGCTCCAAAAACTGGAGATCTCAATTCATATTAAGTTGAGAAGCTTAGAATATTGATATGATATGCATTATGACACACTACCTAAATGTTTTCTACATTGCTGTCAAAAAATGTGCTGATAAAAATTGAGGAGAGATAATTGATTTGTTTACATCTGACTTTATCAGGTATTTTGTCAATCAGGAACCGGATCAAAATGACACCAGTTATCACAACCCAAACCTATTTTTTTAGAATATATTTCCAACAGTCCTGTACCTTCTTAGTCTAGTTTAATATTATCAGTTATTGTGTTTTTTTTTTACCAAAATATTACATTGACAAGGAGCATCATTTAAATCCTTTTGTATGTGATTTTACAAATAATGCAATTGGAAAAATAGTGATATCATATATTATATTATATATAATAATGTGATATTGATGTCAGTCATATTGCCCAGCCCTAATTTACAGGTTACTTTGTACATGACATGATGATTAGGAACACTCAAACAAACAGGCAGATGGACTCATGTTTTTTTTATTTTACCCTACTAGAACAGTTTAATAAGCACAGAACATTTGTGTCACATTACTATTCAGGTTTACAGGCCAGAAAAAAAAGATATGACTAATGCAATTAGCATATTATCTACTACTCCTCCTATAATCTAATATCAATATCAAATCGAAGTCAGCAACCAACTTCACATTGTGTGTTTATATTAAAGTGACTATATGTAACTTTTACACATTTCTAAAAACTGTGTAATGTTCCATCTGATGATCATAAATAGGTGCTTTCCAACCGGATAGTCCTTGTACTTTTTAGAGGAAAAGTACACTTCTAAGCAGTTCTAAGAACTACTCTCCCCCAAAATCTTTTTTTCCGTTTGCATTTCCACTGGCCAAGTGGCCATAGGGACTGGTAAGAACGGTCTTTATAGCATCGTCACTAGACCTTAGCGCCACATACAACAACAACAAAGCAGCATGGAGGAGGCCGTACATGGCCAGCAGTGCCTGCACCTCCGCATCAGTCCACTTTTCCGAGTTCCGCATTCCGTCCATTCTCGTAGTAATTCACGTAATGTTTTGCTCAACACAGATGGGGCTTTATTATACTCGCAACAGACCCCGCCTCTGCCTGCTGCGCTGTGGACGTGTGTGTGTGTGTGTGTGTGTGTGTGTGTGTGTGTGTGTGTGTGACGGCCGGCGAGCTGCAGGACACGCTTGTGGAGTTTAACTCCGAAAAGACAGTTAACCACAGGTTCCTGTTAATCTTATGATGGACATGTGTTGTGATATTTAAACAAACGAACCGTCAACGGTGAAATAAAAGCCTCTCATTTACGAGACCGGTCTGAGAGACCTCCAGCTCACAGCGGGGTCTCTGAGCATGATTGGCCGAGCGACGAGCTAGCGGCCGGGGCAGGCGCTTGCTGGCTGTCGCCTCACTTCATGGAGCTTCTCAACTCCGAAAACTTTGAAGTTGTCAATTGTCAATTCGGCATACATTTTCACAAGACTGCCTATATTCGAAATCTAAACAGTTAATTTCTCGCCTAAAACGTTGTCAGAAGTGAATTTAATGATGAATAAGATGGTGAAAATTGTTAAAAATGTCCCGTTGTTGCTCTGTCTGCAAGTTCCGAGTTGGCAGTGGGCGTGACTTATAAGTTCGACCAATCAAGTACACCTAAGAAAAGGGAAAAGAACCTGCTCTGAAGTAGGAGCTAAAAAAGTACACTACTGCGGCCAGGGGAACTTAAAAATCCCCACATTTTTCCTGTCGGAACACGACGAAAAAGTGTTCTAGGAACATTTAGTTCTAAGAACTGCAAAAATCCCTCCGGTCGGAAAGCCCCTATTGACCTGTGGGTTACAGCAAACCAGACTAACAGTGAAAAGAGATTTTTCCCGCGAAGTCACAAAATGATTTACGGCAGGTGGACAGCGCTACAGTAACACATTCTGACGGGTCACAGATTTCGTCTAGTCGAAAAGCCTGCGTTATTGTATCCAGCCAGGTAAAGGGTAGCAGGAGATGTCTTTATATAGACCTAACTGTATTTTAATGTTATTTTAGAAGTTATCTGCTGTAGTTATGGCTGATACTGGGGCAGGACTGTCACAGAAAAGAAGTAAATTAAACGAAGAACTAAAAGCTAAAAGGGAATGTGAAAGACAATGGGCAAAACCGAGTCAATCTCGGAGACAATTACGGGATTGCAAGTTATTCAAAATGTCCTCGAATTGGCCCTCAGGTGTGTCTTTTTCCTTAATTAAATAACTTTACAATATGCGATGTGGTTGTACGTCAGTAGCCAACATTAATTTACTCACCCGTCAATTTAGCGAAGATGTTTTATTCCTTTCAGTCTGTGTTTGTGTTGGCCTACTACTAATCTTTTCCCGTGTCCCCCTGTACTTGTGTAAAGCGTCCGTGGGTTTCATGAAATGCTCTGTATAAGTTAATATTACGTTGGTTGCTACAACAATCTCCTAATGCTTTAGCTCGTGACACAGTGACACCCGGTTTAGCTCACGATGCATCCAAAGTAGGCTAAGTTACTGTATGTAACACTTCAAATTTAACGATGCATCTGTAACTTATTCTCTTATTGTAAATTAATGATCTTCTGCCTGAGCAAAATATTCATCGCGACTATATGACCTCCCCGTAACTCTAACTCAGTAATACAGCACCGTAAAGAAAAGACCTTTACGACAGCAGGTGTGGTAAAAACACTACCGCTTTTGTCCAAAGGGGCCACTAGAATCAACACAAACTTAAAGTTACAAATAGTCACTTTAAAGGCCTTGACACACCAACCCGAGGGCCGACCATCGGCAGAAAAGGCAGTCGGACTGATCAGTCGGCTCCCCGAGGTCCAAAAAGTGCCTTGGAACACACCGAAGCGACGCCGACTTGAGCGTAAGTTCTAATTTTCGTAGATTTTGAGAGGCGTCAGTCAATCATCCCGCTCGTCATTTCGGGTTAGGGTTAGTGTGTCAGGGCCTTAAGGGACACACACACTAATTTCTGCGCGGGAAAGTCAGCAGACGACACAATCTTCTGAACATAGTAATACTGAGAAATCCAGAGAGTGTTGTGTGGAGCTGATAGTCTTAATTAGCTTTGTAGAAACTCATTTGGCAATGGTTGTAATGTAAAGGACGTTTATTAATATCAAAAAGTTAAGCACTAAAAACGTTAAGTTTAATTAACTATCAATTTACTATTTATTTGCAATGGTTATTATAATGTGTTACCAAATATTCTACAGTCGGATAGAAAGTCTCTGAATTAGAGCTGCACAATGTCAGAAAACATGTGATATGCGATAAAATTGTTGAATATAGCGATGACGATGTCACTTGCGATAATTAAACAAATACTCAAATGCGCAGTGTTAATGTCTTTCTGCTTTGCTGGCAGACGCATAATCCAAGAGCTATATTCACATCCATGCTCTTTGCCACCTCAGGCAGTAGCGAATATTTTGACATGCATGCATTTGAATGCACGGCACATGTAATAGGCTATCATTTATTGCAGTTCAAGCAGTCTTTCCGATACGTGTACCTCGATATCAACATTTGCGATAACGATACACTTGCGATTTATTGTGCAGCCCTACTCTGAATGTTCACACTATTTTGTAAACTTGGTATAATTAAACATCAATACAGCAGAAACGGTTAGACCAAACAGAATCCTATAACACCAAAATACAAGCAGCTGGCAACCGGGAGTGCAAGGATAAGAACAAAGTGTCCTCAAGACGTTTCTGAGATCACAGAATTGTTATGCAAGAGAGCAGAAAAGAGCAGCATGACAGAAGCTGAGAGAAAGAGAAGTAGAGCTGTGCTGCTGTTGTGACTGGAGATAAAAATGCCAATCTAACCATTGTGGACCCAGGAGGGAAACTTTGATAATGCTAATTGATATGCTGGTCTGACGTCTGTTGTGACTGTGCTGTCGATGCAAAGCCAATGGAGAGACTGAAGGATATGTGTTGCAGTGCTGAGGGTGTGAGGAGGAAAAGTGAAAGCTGTGGAGGTCTAATCTCTGTCTGTGTGTGTGTTTTAGCTCTGTAGGGTATTTCTTATGTTGTTTGGTTCTTAAATTTTTTTCCCATTTTCATAATTCCAGAGTTTATTTATGACATTAAATTCTTGCCAACATTAAAACATTTTAATCTGGACGTTGCTGTATTCTCTCCTCTCACAGACCGTTCCCCAATACGTAAAATCGTAAATGTAAAAAAAACAAAGAAAAGAAAAACTCTGATTACAACACACACATTCTCTGCTCAGGACGCCGTTACCCCACTTTATCTTTCCATAGCAAATATCCGTTTGCTGCTACATTATTTTAATGTTCTGAATGTCGAGTACAGCCCCTTTTTAGTTAAATGTTCAAATGTTCTACGCTGATGGAACAGTAGGTGGTTTTATAGATGTTAACTAGGCCAGATCACTCTATGGATCTTTCTTCAGAACAAGAAATGCCTCAGTTTAGTGCAGGGCTTTGGCATTACAAGCACAGTTAATGTAATGTAATTATGTGAGTGCTGGAGTCTGGGACGTATCAGCAGCATTTTGCATATTTTTGTAGACCTTTGCAAAACACCCCAACTTTTCAAACTTGGCAAATTATTCCCCCTACTCAAAACAATTCTTGTTTCTAAATCAATAGAATCAGAAAAGTAGCGTAGAGCTTGTTGTCGAGGCCCTCCCGAGGATGAACGCACTCAGAAACGTAAGTAAACGTGGCTACATTTCTATTGAACAAGACCAAAGCCCCTTTCACAAATGCAGTCTTTCCCTGAAATGTGCAGGGGGAGAGAACAACTAAACAGTGAAAACACCTTGAAATGTAAGATTTCCCTTAATGTTTTTTTTTTCCGTATGAACTTTTATTTTTCATTCAGAACGCAAGACAAAATAAGAGTTTACTTGCAAAATGTAATGTGCAAAATCGTTTTACTCGATTACATTGTTTTGGTGATCGTTGTGTGGTGAGGAATCCTAATCGTGATTAAAATTTGATTAATTGCACAGCCCTATCACACTGTGCGGGTAAGCCTGTGTAGGAAGCCTGGACCACACAGTACAGTGCAGTGTATGGCTCAGAGTTACTGTGTTTGTCTGTATTGTATACAGTAAATTCAACTTCAGTGTATGGTACATGCCTATTGCCTGTGGCGACAAGCCCAAAGTGTGGCCTAAGTTGTCCTGACAGCACAGGAATTAATGGTCTCCTCAACAACTACCCAGCAGGCTTTGGCACAAGACAGTAGCACTGGGCCTTATTCCTACAGCAGCAGCACATTATGACTGTGTGGAGGTGGACTGACTGTGCAGAAAAGACAGGGGGGGGGGGGGGGGGTGTGAGCAGTTATAAATTTGTATATTTGCTATTTGTAACGTCCTCCATCCCACAGTTATCTATCTCCACATACTGTATGCACACATGCTATGGATAATCCCGTGTCTGAATACTGTTAACTTATTTTTTTCTTATTTCTAAAACAAAAGTGAGTGCTATTTTTCCTTTGTTTAATAACGTTTCACAAATCCCAACAGTCTAGAAAATACTGGCGGCATGGGTCAGAAAGAAAGACACTTTGGTGGTGCGGCTAAGAGGAATGGCGAGACTTAGAGAGCCATAGCTAAAAGATATTGAAGTTAAAAGATTCTCTTTATAGTTCAAGCCCCCGGTTAGTCATGATATACCACTTGGGGAATCCATCAGTGCCCTGCAGAGTGGAATCAGGAGCCCTGAAAGGTGTGTTAGGCTATCAGAGCGGAGCAGGCACTTCAGAATGAGAGATGAACCACTTTAAAGAGTCTGCTCAGTGCCTCATCCACCAGTAATCTTTGGGATGGCAGCAGGCAGCTCCAGCTTTGATGGCAGGGCCAGTGGCAGCTCACACTCAGCCTGGGACAGTTTAGGTCATGGACAAGACATCCTAATGTCAAAACCAAATCTCAGAGGGAGATATCTGATGTCAGTGATCTGTTCATCAGTCTGTCTACCCAGCCATCCATCATCAGAACTTCTATTTATTTACTTATCCTGAAAGGACAATAAGGGCTAATAACAATGTTTGTAGTTTGGGCTAAATAGGTTATGATAACTCTTTATCTATATTTATCTGCTGTATTATTCAACAAAGACAAACAATAAATCATTGTATAGTATGACCAACAAAATATCAGATAGATTAAACAAACGGTTCTTTCCTGTAGGCCAGGCCTGTATGTTATTATATTGATGAAATTAGGTGATGTATGAATTTATATGAATGACATATTTATTTATAAACTACTTCAATCACTCACATCACTTCAATTTGTTGAACGCCATGCAATATTTACCATGACAACATAAAGAACTGACAAATAAGCCTGGTGTAAACATTAATATGAAAGTCAGAAACAAATCACATAAAGTAAAGTGCAGATTGCAGAAATGCACTTTTAAAACACTGCCTGTGAACTTTACCGGACAGTCTGTGTGCATAAGGAATTTTAGGGGCGCAATGAAAATGTATCAAATATTTTTTCTTTAATAAAAGGCATACGAGGAGACATTTGCAAGCAGTGATTTTATTTATTTCAATACAAAAAGTATACTAGGTTTGTAATAACTTCTGCTTCAAACTGTATTTAATAATTATGTATTTATTTATACTTTAAAGTTGGAACTGTGTATACTTTAAGGTTAATTTATTGTCATTGTCCAATACAAGGCTGCACAACGAAATGCAGTTATTGTCTCTTTATGCTACACAAGAAATAATAATCATAACAGTAGTCCATTTCTCTAGTTGTGCACCGTTTAGGTTTTTTCTGATACCAGTGCTAACACGATACTTTGCACGTTCGGTGTTGGAATCTTTTCCAGTGAAATACAGATACAATTTAGACCATTTAACTGTTTAAGCCAGCTACTAGCTAACAGTAGGCTAACGTTACCTGCTGCCAAGTGTAGTGTTAACTACCATCACATGCAGCGATGCTTCTGTTGCCTCAAACATCCATTTCAGAGCACCAGAGAGTAGCGCAGGCATTGAAGTGGCACCAAAATGATGCACCTAAATCCGTGTTGCTATTCGGTCAGGTCATTTAGGACACCAGGTTTCACTGCCCAACCCTAATCTTAACATTAAAAAATGTACATCAGCCGTTTTCATTACAGGGTTCTCTGTTGAGTTGTATTGGTCGCTGTGTTTCTGTGGTAGAAAGTGAATGTAAACAAAGTGGTGTGCCAGAAATGCAATGCGCTATGACGTAGTTGGCCCTTCTAGGCTAATGTGTGAAATCCCTTTAGTGGATAGAGCATATAACAAAGAACTGAGTAGTGTAGTAAATATTAATAAAATGCTGAATTTGAGCATTAAGTATTCAACTATAATTCAAATATTTAAAATAGAGATGACCCGATACCATTTTTTGCTTCCCGATAGCGATTCTGATACCTGAACTTGCGTATCTGCCGATACTGAGTACTGATCCGATACCAGTGTGTCATATATTTTATTATGTTTTAACAACTGTATACTACTATCCCTGTATGGATGTGATATGATTTCTAGCTTTACTGTCGGTCTGGCTCAGGTTAAACTCTTTGTGAAACATGAAAAAACACAAACGGCCCAGAACTTTCTTTTATTATGCAGTTTGACAGTCAGTTATAACGGAAAAAGAACATAAATAAACTACTTTAACGTAGATTTTCTTTAGGGCTTTATTACGTGGTATCGGATCAGTGCATTAACACCAGTACTTCCCGATATCGATACCAGCGTTTTAGGCAGTATCGGAGCCGATACCGGAACATCTCTAATTTAAAATAATAACGAATGAATTTAATGGTTTTAAAGAGGAAGATTGAGAGCTTTAAATTTGTTCAGAGCAGTAGTCCTGCATAAGTGAAAGTGCCTGGCTGCTTTCCGGGTAAACTACTAACTTTGTGAATTATAAACTTTTATATCCCTCCACTACCCAGATCTCCACACCTTTACTTTTTTGTCTCTTTAAATATTACTTGGCACTGGCACTGGACGTAGATCATAAATTGCACATTTCTCCAGTATGAACGTACTGTAATTTCTAGGGAAGCTGCACACCACTGTACTGCCAGTGCCTGGATGCACTGTGACAGGCGCTCCAGTGCTCCATACCCCATGCCCATTTTTGGCTCTTCCTTCCGGTAACCGTAAGCAGAAATGACAAGGAAAAGCCCTTCCCACACAAGTGCCTCTGGCTTCTGTTGGGTTCGCGGAGGTCCGGTCACTGGCCCAAGGCGGTAGGGTGATAATCCTTGTACGCCAAATCATCTTATGCAACATATTTTGAGTGTTTGCCACTGGGAATTATTCATAGTTGGTCCAGAGGGGAGAGAGCAGACACTATTGCATAATAATAAGCCATTTCCAAAGATGTGAAAGTCACAGAGCACAGAAAAGAGAAGGAAAAGATACCTCCAAAGTCAGAGCACTTTTTATTGCTACTAGTCTTCAACAGCCAGGAGTACAAATGAGAGAATCTTTCCTACTCCAGCCTGTTGATTAACCTTGTGGGTGCTAATAGCTTCGAGCTACATTTCTTGTGACACATAGCCACAGTTTGAGGACAAGGTTGGGTGATCTTTTCTATTTTCATATCGTCCGGTCATGGTTACTCGAGATCACTGATAGGCTCAGCAACTGACGGAGCTTTAACAGAATTAAACCTTTAAGTTTTCTGCCAGCAATACAGTAATTTACGTGAATAGACAATAAAAGAGTGTGAAGAGTGTGTCATTTTTATTTAAATATTTAGACGTTAAAAAAAATCTATTAAAAGCAATGTCTCTTCTATATTATGGCTCCCTTTTAAAAGTCTGTGTGTCTGACAATACCACAGCATCATGTTCCTTTGTTATTATCTTAGCTTAAATATCACAATCCATGTGAGATGGATATGAGTGCTTAAGTGAACTAGTGTAACGTTGTTATATTATATCCGTAATACGTTATGTCCAATTATGTGTTCAATGTAACCTGTCAGAGTGGCGATCAGAGGGGTATTTCAGAAAGCAGGTTTAACAAACTCAGAGTTCCAACCTGAACTTTAGGTTTACTAACTCTGATCTGTCAAACTCAAGAGTTTCCGGTTTCAGAACAGGAGATAAGAATTAGGTCAATCCACTCTGAGTGAAGTTAACCCTGCACTGTAAAAAAAAAAAAGTTATTTCACTGGAATTCACTGTATAATTTTACGGATTCTTTCCGTTTTTTCTACATTAAGTGTTAATGCCAGAAAAATACAGAAAAATACTTTTATTTAAAAAAAAAAAACATTAAGGTTTTAGTCTGTAAATTGATATAATGAGATAATATAGTTGTTTAACAGGATAATTCCATTGCTTAACGGGCTTGAAAGTTAAATTACATTGAATTTTATGTAAAAAGACAAAAAAAAAACATCATTTTACGGTGTGTAAAATTGAGGCCTCTTTCTGGTTTTTTACTGTTAAACCTTAAATTTAATGTAAAGAAACGTTAAAAAACAATCGTGAAAAAACGGTAAAAAGTCTGGCAGCAAAAGTTGCCAAACACTTACCGTGAAATGACAGTAAAAAACCTTGTTATTCTACAAAGAATTTATTTTTAAAATACAGATATCTACTGTACATTTTCTGTATTTTCACAGTCCAACTACTGTAGATTTAAAAAGAATTGTAATCAAAAAACATATTTAGAATGTTAAACAAATGTATAAATCTGTACAAACACTGAAAAATATTGCAAAATACCTTAAAATTACATAATTTAAATGAAAACTGCTGTTTTCATACGGTTTTCTTTGGTAAATTCACAAGATTATTCAATCCATCCACAAGAACTCCCTGTTAAAGTACAGATTCCTGGATGTAAAACACATAAAAATTATGTAAAATGACTTTCAAATACCCTCCTTTAGGCGTTTATTTTATGATTATCCAATCTATTTACGGTAAATTCCTGTTTAATACTGTTTTTTTACTGTACAAAAAAGAGAAGATAATGGGATAATACCTTCCAGAAACATTGTAATAATAGTCATTACTTTATATAAACAATATTTGAGAGTATTTACAAGCAACTCTCCAATATATCTACATACTTTTACCATTAATGTATGTTGTTTACTTTAAATAAACATTCATTTATAGTTATTTACATGTCAAATTAATGTAAAATTACCCTATTTGACAGCCCATTAATAGTATCTTAAAAGCTTTAGGCATTTATTTTACATGATTATCCAATCAATTTACAGTAAATTCCTGTTTAATACTGGTTTTCTACTGTACAAAAAACAATATGTGATAATAACTTGCAGAACCATTATTTTATAGTCATTACTTTATATAAACGTTACAATCAACTCTTCATTATGTCTACAGGCTTTTCCCCATAAATGTATAAGGGTTTACTTTATATAAACAATATTCTATAGTGTTAAAAAGAAACTATCTAATATACTGTACTTTAATCATTAATATATCAGGTTTACTTCATACAAACAATACTTTATAGTGATTAAAAGCAACTATTCAATATATCTACAGACTCCCATTAATGTACTGTGTGTTTACTTAAAAAATTAGTTAGTAATTAGTAATTAGTTTTTACTTAGTAAAAATATTTGACAATATTTACAATTAACTATCCAATATATGCATCAGAGACTCTTCAGAGGGTAAATATTGATATAATGTATAGGGGTCCATTTTAGCTTATTCAATGTGGTCTCATACTGTGTGTTAGTGTTTTAATCGCTGTCAAACTTCATCCTGGCCAGTGTCTCTTAATGCAACTCTACTAAATTCTAGCAATAGAGTAGGACTTGTATTTAGCTTTGCAGTTATTTGAAGAGGGGTTAACAGAGGTACTGAGACAGGTAGGACCAGCCATACCCGTTTAATGCATTGAATGAGGCTGACATGAACCCTCACTGCATGGCCTCAACAACTCCACAGCAAAAACCCACAAGCAATTGTTCTCAATTATAGTTGGATCAATGTAATTATATTAGAAACTACACTACTGTAATATTTTGCAAGCATATTTATGGTAATACAAACAGTAAAACAACTTGGCAGCACACAAGCTTAAAAAGCTATAGGACTACTGCACCAAATCACCACTGGTGACAAAGATGCTGTATTTAGATCTGTCTTTGTAAAAATAAACATTCTTTCACCTAAATATTTGTGGAAACAAAGCCATAGCTTCAGTTATGGGAATGCATAAGAGACAAGAGTCAACCTAAACTACAGGCCTTGGATGTACATGATGTCTATTTTAGTCCAAGTCTGTGATATGCTCATCACTATATAATCATGTTTTGGTCTGGCAAATTAGTTGACAAAAGAATCGTGCAGCCACAGTTCACATCACATAGGCCCACAACCCTATAGGCCTACAGGATGACGATACAGTACACAGAGAGCCAGGCAGCCTACAGCCTGGGTAAGACTACATCTTCACCATCCTAATATTTTAGGGGGCATCTGATGTTCTTGCCTCATTTCACTTCCGTGGAGGCCATGGGCCTATTTCAGATTCATGGCCCAACATCTTTTTCCATTGACTGCTTACTTTGCTGATGTCTGCGGTGATGTCTCATACTGTGTCCACTCTGGCTTTTGATGTTTGTTCCTGTCTATGTCATGCAAACAGCTCAGAGCATGAGCTTCCCTCTTATGTGGGGTAGAATGAATATTCATGCATGTCCGGTACCTTAAATGCCTCACCAAGACCTCGTGATCTGACCACCCCTGCCTCTGAAATTACACTACAATTTCCACTGACTTGCAATGGTTACACAGGCATTGATGCACATATTGGGCAATGTGTGTTTCATTAAGGTGTAACATTAATAAGTTAAATGGATTGCCTGTGCCACAGCTATGCTACACTTTTATAAGGGGTGGAAAATCAATATTAATGCACACCAGTACCTCAAATACAGTATGTACCTGCTTGCCTAACTTGCACACCCCCTAACCTAACTTGTTCCGCTAGTTCCAACACTCATACAGTTTAATTCAACCCTGCGTTGATAGGAAAGTGTGTCCCCTCCTATGAAAGCCATGCCTACCGACAAACAGTATGGACATCTGCAACATTATGCTTATTTGAGAAATTATCTGTGATTTCATTTCAAAACTGAAGGAGTAGGCTTTTCATAAAAGGCTGTTAATCCACTTTAAAAACGTTGGAGTCTTCCAATACAAACTCCAAACTGTTTTAGGCAAGGCTCAGTGAATGTTATGAAAATAAGCAATTCAGAAATTTGGGGACGTTTTTACTGTTTTTCCCATTTCCCCACAGTCAGAAACTAATATGCATGCGGGACAGACCTCTTTTTAATGTATTTGGTGTACTTCAAATAGAATATGTAGCATACACGTTCTTTTCCTTATGAAGTTAAAATTGTTGTTAAAACAATTTTTCTTAATATTAAGAACCAAAGTGAGTCACAGTGTTCAACAAAATGCAAGGTCATTGTGCAGTCTACTGCTCCCTCAAATCATTTTGCCTCTCCCCACTTTCTACAGGTCAAAGGGGACACAGAGTTTTTCATGGGCTGAGGTAATATACGGTGAATAAAGACAGGGAGGACACAGTATGAATAAAGCTTTACATTGGTGTGCAATATATTTTTTTTCAATTTAGCAATACATGCAATGTGTGAAAGACTGGGAAGGGATGCTAGGGCTCAACAGTTCAACCAAGGCTTCTAGCATCAACGTGAACATTGATAATCAGGACGTGAAGCGATGTAAGACCTTAAAATGGTTGAAAAAACAGAAATGTAAACAGAAATGGTCTCTTTAGTCTAGGCTATGTGCTTCAGGAAAGTGCGCGCAGATTCAAATAATTGAATGTTGCACAATCATTGGATGAATCATGCCGGGCAGAGACGATCTTGACCAATGATATTGTTTGACTTCATGGGGGGCTGTGCTAACGTCAAACTCATCTCGACGCAGAGACAGTGTGGATAATAATGTAACGCAGGAGTCAGGACTTCTCCACGATGATTCAAATTCAGCTTTCACTTAAGGTAAAGTAATATTTTCTTTTTATGTACATGCAGTTTCCTCACGAGATATCAACTGGACACGAGTTAAGATAACACTTGCATACGTTTCACAATTTTAAAATGTCAGCAGGGATAACGTTAGCATTTGCCGTTTATGTGCCTTATCAAAGTGTGTCAGGCGTTAGCTAACGTTATTACATTAAGACTGTCCTTATGTAATGTTAGCCTTGAATGTGAACCATGCACCAATCGTAATTTTAGCTAGCTAGCTAAATATATAACAGTTAACTAGACAGACAGTTTAGCAGGTCAGCTTGATTTGCTGGGTACTAGCTAATACTAGTAATTAAAGAAACGTTATAACGCTCCGTTGCTCCTAACGCTAGTAGTTAACATTACTGTTAACTAACCGGTAACCCGCCGTTTAACGTTACCACCTAGCTAGGTTATGCCTCAAGTTTACATAAGCTATCTCAGCTGACTAACTTTACGTTGGTTCTACTTTATGAACGGTGAACCACACGTTGTAACAACAAGTTACAACTTGACATTAAACGGAGCGTCTGCTTTGTGGACCACAACATCTTAATTTGAACGTGATCGTTATTTTCACTCATGATTCAGTGTGTCCAACTTAACATTACCATTCTGTCTTTCCAGAGAGAATATTTCCATTCCCGCTTTCCACATAAAAATAAATGGACAGGGAATTGAACAAACTCAGAAATAAGATATAGGCTACCTGCTCTATTTATAAGTGTTTCTTCCTCCAGACAATTGCACTCAGTCTGTAATTAAATATGTATTTTAAGTTTAATTTTTGCTGTAAATCAAAATAAATAAATACCTGGTGGTCAATGCTGGCAAGCCTCCACAAATAAATCTATGTATACTACTGTTACAGTAATGTTCAAATCTCACCCTAATTCTTTAATCCTTGTTTAGGCAAGATGGAAGAAAGAATACCAGGATAAGAAGATCAAGAAGATTAAGAAAGCTAAAGTAAATAGATGTTCACCCTACAGTATCACACGTAATCATCTGTACCTTACCACATCTTTCTCACCCATGTTATGGCTCTCATTCTGTGTTCAGTTTGACAAGGATCAACAGACCAGACAACTCTCCCACAGCCAGCCTGAGAACCTGCTTTACGGTCTGAATAGCCTGGGTGAAGTTGAAGACTCGTGCATCAGATGGCTGAGAAAAGGATAGCCCAGAGCAAGAGGGAGCCCAGCAGAGGCTAAGAAGGAGGCAGCAAAGGAGTTCACAAACACACATACAGCTAATGGAGGTACCGAATGACAGGTCCATTTCAGAAAGCAGGTTTAGTGAAAACTCTGAGTTTGTTAACCCTGAGATGAGGGTAATTCTGGGTTTTCCGTTTCAGAAAGAGAGGTAACCTAACCTCGGACTCTGTGAACCTAACCTAGTCGGGAACAGGTTTTCTTCTTTCAGTCTCCTCCCCCTGACACAGCTCTCTTTCATTTCATCATTCATAATTGCAGTCTGTATCAGGCGCATTTTAGCGCAATTTGTTATCGGCATGAATAAAAAAACAGGGTTGGTTTATTAACCATGTTAGGCAGATTATAAAACGTTTTTTTTTCTCAAAACATGCAATGTCCTTTTGTCGACGATCCCGGTGATGTAGAAGCTGTATTACTTTGCAGGGAGTTAAACATACGTCAGGAGATGATATTGAGGCCCCGACGCATTTTAATTTCCAGATAAATACCTATTTGAGCGGTACCGTTTTTTTCTTCCCAGTCTATCAGTTATGTAGCTTACATAACCTTATCATCCTCATATCACTAACGTCACCCATCGTGGACATGCTCTACATCCCAGCACATTATTTGTGTCACATTACATTTTTTTGCAAACAACAGTTTTCTTTACAACATTGGTGATGCGGAGCATATTGGTAAAGCTACTGTAGCAAAGCGCCGTCAGAAGAGTGTGACTCACTCTGAAACGTTTTTTAAACGTTTGTGTAGTGTTCCCTGGACACAAACCAGTAAGAGCCATTAAAAAAGAGTTCCACAGTATTGCAGGTGAATGATGTAAACCCTTTGAAATATAAGATTATGAATTATAGTTCTGTTGATGATGGTGCTGCAGCCTCAGAATGGGATTAGTAGGCCTAGGACTTTTATAGATTATAGGTTCAATACCATTTCACCAGTAATATTATACTTATGATTAAATATGATATACACTATATTGGAACTAACGCATTTACTCTAGCAGCAATTTTCTCCCACGCAAATTCTCTCTTTTAAAGCAGCCACTGTGGTGCTTTTTTAACTAAATACATGTTCAAACTCGCTGTATGTGCAGGATTTCTGCCCACCAGTTTGTTTGTGGTTGTTACCATGGTGAATCGTAGTATCATGGCTCCATTCATGCTGCCTGAAACTGAAAACTCAGAGTTTCCCATCTCAGGGTAAATCAACTCAGATATCAGGGTTACACTCAGAGTTTGTTAAACCTCCTTCCTGAAATGGGCCCCTGCATTGTTAACGGTTGCTTTACCTGGTCTGTGCTTGTAAATAAAACGAACCGGATTTGGATTTGTAACATTTTTACACCCCTTTTTGTTGGTACAGCCTTACTTGAGTCTAAACACAGTGACTTGGGACTTGTTCAAGATGGTGAAGGTTAAGATTTGTGACTTGCACATGTGTGACTTAAGACCGTTACACACTGGGGGCGTGACGAATAAGCGACGCCAATATGCAAAATAATCGCCTGTGAGTATTTCACATCAAAACTATTCACACCGGCAGCGATGCAAATTTGTGACAGTTTTCAATAAAAGGTTTGGATATACACGCCAGCTCATCTACAATGTCAGTAGGACAGATGCTGAAGAGAGCGAGAAAGTGACGGAAGATGTGGTGTGAGCGGACGAGAAAGAGAGAGCAGTCGGAGCAGAGGAGAGTTAACGTTTAGTGGTGAAGATATGAAGTGATTGTACAGCAGCTAGATTCTGCAGTTTGACAACAAATAAATGCAGCAGCTCCTCAAAAGCACCAAAAGGTGTCCTGTCTGGTTTCCAGGCTGCTGAGTGGAGGGACGGGGGCTAGCTTCGGATACGTCCCAGGAAAAGCTGTAACACTAAGCTACTGTAAGCTATTTATTGAGTTTCCTCCAACTCTAATTGAGTATACAGTTAATACTCAATTGAATTCCCTCTGCAAAACAGTGTAGCATATGTCTCGGGCTTATTGTGAAAGGTAAAAACGGAAAGAATGTTTCTGGCATACGCTGCCATTGTAAAGGTTGAAAGGAGTAATAAAGTTTGCTGACGTACAGTCTGTAGTTGGGACAGCAGCCTCCGTGTTGTTGTTTGGTGATCCTCATAAGTAAACACTACTTGTGACAAAAACAACAGTTCGAAA
The DNA here is from genome assembly GCF_008315115.2 of Sander lucioperca. Lineage (NCBI taxonomy): Eukaryota > Metazoa > Chordata > Actinopteri > Perciformes > Percidae > Sander > Sander lucioperca. The sequence goes on along the minus strand of NC_050191.1, from coordinate 24,871,962 downwards.
AAATATATTGACATGCGAAATAATCGTCCCTGGTGTGCAATGGTCTTTAATCTCACCTCTGATATTTTTGATTAAGAGCTACTGTCGGTACACGATCCGTTCTGCACATGCGCAAAATGTTCGCGCATGCGCGGTTGTACGAGGATTTACGACACTGCACGATCTGTTCCACGCTTCCGGTCGACAGCCAAGCTAACGTTAGTTTAGCTAACAGCTAATTCGGCTAACTGCTAGCTGAGACAGCATGTAATAACTTTAAAAGACCCTCAAAATAAAACTTGAAAATAAACGTTGACATATATAACACCTAACATATATAACAGCTGTTACGTCAGTTCTACTTTACTTGTGCTCATTTAAAATACAATCACTCAATACTTGTCTTTATTGTTATTACTGTGAAGTCTTAATTTAGCTGTAGCCTGCTTTTCCCATTACGTTTGAGTTAACGTTATTTTAGACTGAATCTAGCTGTCAGCTAGCGGTTAGCCGAATTAGCTGTTAGCTAAACTAACGTTAGCTTCCCGGTGGAGGCTAGCCATAGGCTAGCGTGGAACAGATCGTGCAGGTCGTATGGATACGTAAAACAGTATTATCTTGCGCATGTGCAGAACGGATCGTGTACCGACAGCTACTCTCTGGCGAAGCCACAAACCAGAAATGTAAGACTCAAACTATGATGTCATCAGGTTACTAAGCTGCTTCATAGACAATGAATGTGAAACTAATTTTGTAGAATAAAAAAAAACAAACAAATGAGGTTTATTCTATGTTAGCATTTTATTTCTGAAACAGAAACTCTACCCGTTACCTCTGAACATCCCCCTGGGTGTTCTCAGTGTCATCTTTCAAATATTTCTCAATTCATTGTTTTTGGAAAAGCTCCAGACATTATATCAGATGACATCACAAATTTGAGTTTTTAGATTTTGGAGAGAGTTGTTCATGTTCACTGACATTTTTAACACACATGTATGAATTCCCAAATTGCCCATAGTTCCCCTTTTGCTATAATTCAATGTACCAGACAGTTTTTGCTCCCATAAGTTTATTCATATGTGAACTTTAAGGATAGCACTGTTTAAATAGTGCATTTCTTTGTAAAGCATGCAGTAAATTCTATAAGTTCTATAATACTTTCTGGTTATGATACATCTTAAAATCTCATACATCTCAAATAGGGATCTTCAGTGAATGGATTGGACAATGCTGTAAAATGTCAGCAGAAAAAATTATATATTTATTGCGTGTAAAAGTAGTTGATGCAATTGCACTTTTACATAGCCCTTTTGGTTTTTGTACATTCAAAACCCCATTTACTAATGAGGAAGTTGTGAACATATATTGGTTAGTAATAGTAATTACTGTCAAATAATGTTTATGAAGTAAATCCCATGCACTTATAAGAAAAGTCTGTAGATATATTGGTGTTGCTTGTTATTACTGTCAAATGAAGTTTATATAAAATAAACATGTATGTACATATAATGGAGAGTTGCTTGTTATTACTGTCAAATAATGTTTATATAAAGTAAACCCCCTACTTCAATGAGGAAAAGTCTGTAGATATACCAGATAGTTGCTTTTAAGTTACTATAAAACAATGTTTATATAAAGTAACCTCATATATTAATAGTAAAGGTATGTAGATATATTGGAGAGTTGCTTCTAAATTACTATAAAACTATGTTTATATAAAGTAAACCGCGTACAATAATGGTAAAAGTATATATATATTATATATATATATATATATATATATATATATATATATATATATATATATATATATATATATATATATTTAATTTATATTATATATATATATATATACATATATATATATATATATATTGGATAGTTGTTTGTAATTACTATAAAGAACAGTTTATATAAAGTAAGACCCCATACAATAATGAGGTACAGTCTGTAGATATACTGGATAGTTGCTTGTTATTACGGGCAAATAATGTTTATATAAAGTGAACATCCATACAATAATGGTAAAACTATGTGTATATATTGGATATTTGCTTGTATATATAAAGTAAACCTCGTATATTAATGGTAAAGGTATGTAAATATATTGGAGAGTTGCCTTTTATAACTATAAATGAATGTTTATTTAAAGTAAACAACATACATTAATGGTAAAAGTATGTAGATATATTGCAGAGTTGCTTGTAAATACTCTCAAATATTGTTTATATAAAGTAATGACTATTATTACAATGTTTCTGGAAGGTATTATCCCATTATCTTCTCTTTTTTGTACAGTAAAAAACAGTATTAAACAGGAATTTACCGTAAATAGATTGGATAATCATAAAATAAATGCCTAAAGGAGGGTATTTGAAAGTCATTTTACATAATTTTTATGTGTTTTACATCCAGGAATCTGTACTTTAACAGGGAGTTCTTGTGGATGGATTGAATAATCTTGTGAATCTACCAAAGAAAACCGTATGAAAATAAATTAAATTATGTAATTTTAAGGTATTTCTGCAATATTTCTTAGTTTTGATAAAGATTTATACAGTTGTTTAACATTCTAGAAATGTTTTATAACAAGAATTTGTTTTAATTCTACAATAGTTAGACTGTAAAAATACAGAAAATATTTACAGGAAATTTCTGTATTTAAAAAAAGAATTTTTCTGTAAAATAATGTAAGGTTTTTTACTGTAATTTGACGGTAAGTGTTTGGCAACTTTGCTGCCAGACTTTTTACCGTTTTTTTACAATTTTTTTTTTTTTTACAGTGTGGGTAAAGGGTGTGCAAGAGCATTTAAAAAGCCCTTATCAATGGAATTCAGATAACATGACTCATCATAACCAAAAAAAGCTCAAACCTTCTACTTCTCCCAAGTGGAGTTAGAAATATGAATGAATGCTTATGCAGAATATGAACATATATTTAAGAAAAAGAGCAATACAGCTGCAACTGCCCTGACCGAGTCAATGCGTGAGTATTAAAATACAATTTAAAAAAAAGAATTATCAAGTTCTATATAGAGTATTCCACTTATTCAACATCTGTGCGCATGCACGTCTTCATATTTATTCAGGTCAAACTTAATAGGCACAAAACGCACTTGGCAGCAACTGAAGATGAATTAATTATAAAAACATACATCACACATGTATAATTGCAAGCAATTCTGATGTTGTTTAGCATTATAGTAGTGGAATTTTCTAAGCAAACAGAGTAACTTTTTCAGCTATCCTAAAACTGCCTGTATTTATTATTGTCTTTGAAAGTAACATTAAATCCACTTATGCATAAGTCTCCAAATTTGTGCTTGGAGAAATTCAACCACCATTTTAGCCAATCGAAAAAAAAAAAGCAGAGGCCCAAAAAACAGGAGGGGGACCACCACCACTCACAGAGGCTGAAGAGATGGTCTTCAGTCAGAACCATGGGTGACCTATGGCTGAGGGCATCTCTGGTGGAAGCTCATCTTAGTTAGTGCTAGCTCACTATCCCACCCATCATCATGCACACTGGTTTTCTATAGTGGTAAATCTTTGTAGGCCTAATTGATGGCTGTTCTTCTTCTGGTTTATTCTTGTCCTATAGACATTATCTATCACAATCTATTTTAAGGTGACTTAATTCACTTATTAATTTGAGAAATTGTGATGTGGCCTGCATTGTTGTAAAAACTAAATTTGTATTATGTTGGGCACTTATCTTCATCTTCTACCAGTTACAGATGGTGTAGTCTCGCTTTGCCAGACCTTCCTCCACCGCGGCGCTGCGTAGAAAGGTCTGGCGAGTCCACACAGCATTCCGGGATGGGAGAAAAACATGCTCTGGTTTATTGGCATTTCTTTAAACCAATCACAATCGTCTTGAGCGGCGCTAAGCGCTGTAGGGCGCCTCTGCAAAATAGCCTTGGGAAGGAACTTGTTTTGGTGGAACGTGCTTGTTCAAAAGTTGTTTTAGGCGTGCAACAGAAAACTCAGATTGGACAGATGGTCTAGCTAGCTGTCTGGATTTACCATGCAGACATCTGAGGAACAGTTACCCATAGTCCTCATAAATCCACCGGAGTTTAAAATGTCAACACAAAAAAAGCCCAAGGCAACGGATATTCAGCCTAAATGAGTGAAATCCGGCAGAATTTCCGTCGGCAACGGAGCAATCCCACAAGTGGAACGTCGGGGATATAGACTACAGATGGTGTAATCTCTCTGGTGGAGCCTGCTATAAAAGACCATGCAGCTGCAAATTCTCCTAAAACTCCACAGTTCATAATGGATTAGAGAGTAGAACACAAAAGAGTTAAACATTTTCTTACAGGAGGACGATGAAGGCACATTGTCAGCTGCCACAGGGGAAGATACAGAGAGGCCTATTGAGATTTACACCTTACATCTAACTGATGGTATACAATGATAAAACTTGCACCTTATTTCTTTACACATAGCAATGCTGGGTGGGGATTACGAGGAAGAGGGGCCATCCATTTCCACAGCTCAACTTGGCTCTGTAAATGTTCAGTATTGGCCCATGGCCTACAATGAAATTAAGAAGGCCAGGCACTGTAAAACTCTTTGTAATTTTCTATTTTCTATAGCTCCCTGTCAAGCAGCTGTACAGGTAGGGGCGGGAATCACCTGAGGGCTTACGATGCAATATCATCATGATACTTATGTCAAGATACGATATTATTGCAATTTTAAACATATTGCAATATTCAGCGATATATTGCAATTTAACTTAACTTCAATTTTTTTCCAATTTCAAATGATGAATGAAACTTTGTCAACATCTGTTTTATCTAAATAGATACATTTCTCTGTTTCAATTTTATTGCTGCAAAATGGAATTGTCAATGAGACAAACTGACCAACACGTAGATAATAATAGTTATATACAGTGATGGGAATAACGCCGTTATAAATAACGCCGTTACTAACGGCATTACTTTTTTACAGTAACGAGTAATCTAATTGATTACTCTTCCCATCTTAATAACGCCGTTACCGTTACTGCCAAAAAATGCGGCGCGTTACTATATTTTGAGCCGTTTATTTCATCAGACCAACTATCGCTGTGTCTGAGCCGAGAGACAAAGACTTTTTTTACTGTTCTTCCTTGGTTAGTGGGCAGTGCGCGACACAAGCGCATAAATGCTGACGATTGGCTGAGGTTGAGTAAAATGTCATGTTAAGCCAATCAGAGTTGGGCGGGTGTTCGAAACCTAGAGATTGGCATGGTTTTATTTCAGTTACCCTAATAGCTGGTTTGATTTGCATTGAGAGATGATCTTATGGAAAGTACCCCATGCAAATCTCTAGGTATGGTGAAGGGTATGTGATGATGTGGGGCTATTTTAATTCCAAAGGCCAAGGGAACTTCATCAGGATGCATAGTATCCTGGATCCATGAAATTACTGGCCTTTAAAAATAAAAATCTGCCTGCCTCTATGGGAATTTAAACATAGGGGTGTACTGACTTATGCCCCCTGTATTTTAAGGAAGAACATTTATTTATTTACGATACATTATTCATTCACAAAGAAAATTGGTGTCCTTAAAGAATGGATTTTTCCTCATTTTTTTAATTAAGGCATTAAGATCAATTTGCAAAAGATGATTTTTGTATTCCTCTTTTTAGTCAACTTTAGCATGGGTGTCCTAATTTTTTCACATGACTGTATGTATCCTGTTGTACATTTGCCCTCTTATGGACATAATGTGCAAAAATAGATATAACAAATAGTTCAAAGCAATGTTTTTTTTTTTTTTTTTTTTTTTTTAGAAGGAACATTCGTATCATCGTCATGTTCGGACAGTTTTTTTTTCCTTTTTTGAATACACTGTATTATTTGGCATTGCATTATGTTCAGTGAGGAATTGGTCCAAGGTAGTTTAACAAGTGCCTTGAACAGAAACTCCAGTGAGATCTATAATACAGTAATTGTGAAACTCTGAATATTAAAACTGAAAACTGAAACTTCCAAATCTAAACCAATCTTGTAGCCTATGTATCTGTGGGAACTTAGCACCTGCATGTGTTGCGTACATGTCAATGTGTGTCTGTCCTTGGAGCAAGGTTGTACACCCATAGCAAACTTTAAACTTCTACTCAATCTTTTTTTACAACTAGATAGAGAATAGACCAGGGACCCCCTCATGTACAAAAAATACAAATTTATATATCATGACAATTGAAATAAATTAATTTGAAGACTTTTCACATGGACCATACTTTGATAATCACTGCTCTAATGAGTTCTTGGTTATACGTGGCATGCACTCAATGCTTCTATTATCTTACCAGTAACTTCTTTTCTAGATTTCTGACCATATTCTCAGTTTCAGTTCATAAAAATACATTTTGTCTGGTAACACCTGCATATGAAGAAGTGCTGGCGTAAATGTGCAATACTCCACTAGACCAACATAATAATAATTTTAAAAAAAGTATGTCAAAGTAAGTAAACATATGCATTTTTATTCGCTTACTTGTTCTCAACCTTTTTTGGGCCAGCGCCCCCTATCCATTATCCAGGTCCATTACCCCCCCCCCCCGATCAAATGAAATGTAGGCTAATTGCCCTGAATATTATGATTGATTGATTAGGCCCCAACTTTTGTTGAACGCTTAATGAAGACTTTAAATTTCACAACAATACCGATTTGTAATGCTGCAGTACAGAGTTCATTTAAGAGGATGCTCCGACGTCCCATTTCCTGTGAAGGCAGCACCGAGCTGACGGAAACACTGAAGAAAAGAAGCTACACCGTCTCGTCCACTCCCAGTGGTGTAAACTCTTCTTAAACCGTTTGGCTCTTTGGGGAGCATAGGTCATTCATGAATTTCCTCCAACTGGTTCGGTGTTGGGCGGTCTTCTCTGCTTCCTTCCACAATGTTGTTGCTTTCTTGAGTTCTGCCTCAACAGACCTTTTTCCAGCTGTTTCTTGGTCTTCATGGCTTTCTTTTTCCTTGTGGGTTCCAGGTTAAGGCCTGTCTGGTCATGTTGGAGGGTGGTTTTCTTAAGGTGTGCCCGATCCAGCCCCATTTCCTACGTTTGATTTGGGTTTCAATTTGTTCTTGTTATGTGGTTTGCCAGAGCTCTTCATTTGTAATTGTCTTAAGCCAGTAAATTTCCAGGATGTCGTAGGCATCTGTTAATGAATGATTGGAGCTTATTTGATGGTGCTTTCGTAGTTCTCCAAGTTTCTGCCCCATATAATAAAACTGATTTAACATTGGAGTTGAAGATGCGGAGTTATGGTGGTGTAAACTGGCAGGTTTTAATGTTGCAGACAACTGTTTTTTGCAAGGAGTTTAAATTGCAAACTTAAAACAAAACGCACCCCAAGGGCACCTCAACGCCCCCCTTTCCAAAATATTGCTTCCAGCATCCCCCCGTCATCCTCTGAACACCCCCTGGGGGGCTGTACCACCCCCGTTGAGAAACATACACCTGGCTACCACAGTTTAGTAAATAACTCCCAAACGAATTTATGTAAACCTTAAATGTGCCATGTAAGTTTGTAACACAAACTGAATGGCTGGTCTAATAGTAACTCTACTCTCACTGGTGGACACTAACAGTGAGTATATGTTTACATGATGATGCCAATTTAGTTCATTCATCGGAGCATTTATCATTATCATCTGCTCATCAGAAATGGAAAATAGGAGCGACAATAACATGTCAAATTTTCTGCATTACCAGTAAACAGATTTTTACTTTCATCACAGCGCAGATCGTTGCTATATTGTTAGTAATGTCATATTTTTGGTAAACTGATTAACTGCTGCTGACGTAACTCCAGTTGATAAACACACCTGGGCACAAAAAGTTTTTTGTTCTTGTTACAAAACATACTGTGATAGAAAACAGAAACCTGAGAAGGGCGTTCCATGTCATAGTATCCCGCTTTCTTTTGTAGAAATCCAGGTAGCATATTTAGGTTTCTTAAAAACCAGGATTATTCAGGTTTCATAAAAAAAAAAAAAAAAAAAGATAGGCCATCTATCTTTAAAGGTTACAGTTACGGCTCAAAATGACAACAGAAATAAACAAGTTTGCGGATTTCCCATATCTAAGCAGCTGAAATCAACTACCATTTGTCTACGGAGGTGATTTTTGTGTTAGGACGTTCACTGTGATTCGGTCTAGATATTCCCATAATTTGATCATAGCTGGGATATTATTCTCAATGTGAACACTCTCACTGACAAGGTTTATTGTCATGCACTATTATCACATACCTATCATACCTCAAACTCAGACTGTTTTCATTTGCTTTTCTACTGGGTTCAATCCCCAGACTCCCCAGGATAACTCTAGGTGGGAAAGTGGAGCAGCACTTGTCCCTCCCTCATTACCACCACTGAAGTGCCCTTGAGCAAGGCCCTTAACCCAAATAAAAAAAAAAACGCTCCAGTGGAGCTGCTCAGTGGCTGCCCAGCAGATCAGACTGTGGTTGTACTTGGCAGCTTCCAGGTATGAATGTGTGACTGTGTGAATGTAGCCTTTATCCTCGACGTTCCACTTTCGGGATTGCTCCGGTGACGCGGGAAATGCCGCCGGATGCATGTCTGTTCGCCAATGTCCGTTTCCTTCCGCTTTCTTTGTGTTGGAGTTTTAAACTCCGGTGGATTTCTGAGCACTATGGTTAACTGCTCCTCAGATTAGGGCTGGGCGATATGGAGAAAATCAAATATCACGATATTTTTGACCAAATACCTCGATATCGATACAGCAACGATATTGTAGTGTTGACTATTGGTGCTTTCACAAAATATTTACACAATGAATTTTTGATAAATAATCATCAATAATGTGGATATAATGACTAAGTGGGTAAAGGCAAATAATAGAAAAGTTACAACAGTCTGGTAAGTTCAGAAAATGACATCACTTTACTGGAATGCAGCCTTTAAAACCAAGATAATACACTTATGTCATATTACGATATTATGATATCCAAAATCTAAGACGATATCTAGTCTCATATCACAATATCGATATAATATCGATATATTGCCCAGCTCTACCTCAGATCTCTGCAGATTAAATCCAGACAGCTAGCTAGACTATCTGTCCAATCTGAGTTTTCTCTCGCATGACTTAAATAACTTTTGAACGTACACGCGTTCAACCAAAACAAGTTCCTTCCCGAGGCTATTTTGCAGCGGCTCCGTGCAGAGATTCGCGCCAACCATGACGATTGTGATTGGATTAAAGAAATGCCAATAAACCAGATCACGTTTTTCTCCCATCCCGGAATGCTGTGTGGACTAGCCAGACCCTCCTTTGCAGCGCTGTGGAGGAGGGTCTGGCAAAGTGAGAAGTCTAGTGTGAACGTGACAGCTCGTCGTTGCAAATGAGAATTTGTTATCAATCGGCTTACCTGGCTAAATATAAATAAATGTTGTTTTTTTTTTTTATATCACCCCTTTAGGCAGTTCATTCAGTGCTTTTTCTCATTCATTAATTATCTATATGTCTATGCTTGTAATTTGTAGCATTTATAACACATTTTTCTGTACAGTTTTTTATGTGGTAATATTGAAGCAGACACACCATTCTGTCTGGTTAGTTCTTTTATTAACAGAATGCCAAATATGCACCTTTCTATATAGTTTATTCATTACAATTTGAACACTGTTACCAATACCCTGACTTCCATTAATGTGTTGTACCCTCATTTGCACTTTGCATCTCCATTTGTTTCTAATTTATTTGTATTATTCTATTATGTTTTAGTATGTAATGTATATTTTATGTTACCATGTTTGTAGATATAGTATATTTATCCTATTCATTTTAGTTGTATGTTGTGCATATTTGGCAGAAAAATGTCCCTCAGAATGAATTAAGTTCTATCTTGTCTTGTAATATTTTAACTTGTCTAACAATCTTCCAGCCACTGCAGCTTAGATAGAAAGTCTGTGCTTACTTTTAAATGACGATAATGCTTAATAATGTCTTATTTTAGCACAGTGCAACAATGTTACGTTTACAACATTAAAACAGGGCAAAAGTTTGGGGATTCTCTGCTCGGAAACCATGTCCAAGTAGTCACAAAAGGGCATGGCATACATACAGGTAGTTACTTTAAAAAAAAGTCTTAGCTATAGGCCAAATCTTCCACAGGCCACATCTTTGCAAAATCACAGAAAAACATGTAGGCTAAAGTGCATAAATGTCATGTCGTATCCATTAATGTACCCAGGACCAACAGCAGCTTCATCTTTGTTGAAGTAATCACTAAGAAACAGCATGTTGCTGTTAAACATGGAGTTTTAATTCTGCCTGTGACTCACTTGTTGCTAGGAAAATAACCCGTCTACTGTATATCGCTCAGTAAATATCATTTTTGCAAATCACCACTACCACATCGCTGATCCCAGCTAGGTCATTTGTGTACAAAAGCCTCGCTTCTGCTGTTGTTTTTTTAACTGTATCCCAGTGAAATACTGTTCACAAAAGACCATGACTGTAGCTAGCTAATGTTACACACGAAGACGCGTCCTAAACAGAGAGTAACGTTACAAAACTGAGCACCACGTAGCTCTTTCAGCCCAGCAAGTGAGCTGTGCCAATGCAATTACTATGAAAGCTGAATGAATATAGATGGTTTTTTTCTCTGAATACTAGCTAAAACAAAACAAAGTACCTCCATATGGAGTTCACATACAAATGTAGCTAAGCAGCGAACACAATAACTAAGAAATAGAGTCAATAATATTCAGCTCATGTCAGTGTAGCAGTTTAATTTGGATTTAGTTTGTTCACAATTAGTTATTTAAGAAATGTCAACAGTGAACTGGAACTGTGTCGGTCATGTTAGCAAACTCGCTGACAGCTGCAGAACAACACTTGTAAAGTGAGCTTACCTGGACTCTTGAGGTTATATTTATTCTCCATACTAACAGATGTTGAGCACTCGGTTTAAAGATGAAGTCCTGTTGAGTTAATGTTGCTAACTGGCTAGCTAGCTCCCAGCTACCTACTTAACGTTAGCTTCACTTAGCAGCCCGGCTAGCTTCCTCCGGGTCCTCAAATATGAGCAGAACAGTTGAAAACGTAGGTCGTTCAATCTCCACGATGTTCCAGTACGTAGGTAAACTAGACGATATTTTAAACCAGCCGTCACAAGAACATTGAAGAGTTGTTTCTCAAGTTATCCGCTGTTTCGGTTTTGAAACTGTCTGTTAAATGGTATCCGCGTGACGTCATTTGTGGAAACGTAAACAGGAAGTGACTGACTACTGGCCGTCTTATTATACATCTGCCTTTCTTCCTCTTCTGGGGAGATCTAAGACAGCGCAGGCGTATTATTGCAAGTAATATATCAGAATTAGAATCAGAAAATGTTTTATTGACACAATTAGTACACTTATGTGGAATGTGCCTTGGTGAAAGGTGCATACATAAACAAACAAACATTAAACATTAATATAAAATAAACAATGAATACAGAAAAAAACAAATAAAAGTACATACAAAGTAACTATTGCATAAGAAAAAAAGCTGAATGGGTTGAGTGCAAAATTGCAAAGAATATAAAGTATATGCAATGGGCGCTACTGTCGCACTAAATGCTTGCTATCACATGCCCTTCACCATACCTAGAGATTGGCATGGTTTTATTTCAGTTAGCCTAATAGCTGGTTTGATTTGCATTGAGAGATGATCTTATGGAAAGTACCCCATGCAAATCTCTAGGTATGGTGAAGGGTACGTGATGATGTGGGGCTATTTTAATTCCAAAGGCCAAGGGAACTTTATCAGGATGCATAGTATCCTGGATCCATGAAATAGCTGGCCTTTAAAAATAAAAATCTACCTGCCTCTATGGGAATTTAACATAGGGGTGTACTCACATGGTTTAGATATTAATGGCTGTGTGTTGAGTTATTTTGAGGGGACAGCACATTTACACTGTTATACAAGCTGTACACTTAATACTTTACGTTGTAGCAAAGTGTAATTTCTTCAGTGTTGTCCCATTAAAAGATATAATGAAATATTTACTAAAATGTGAGGGGTGTACTCACTTTTGTGAGATACTGTATGTATATATATATATATATATATATATATATATATATATATATATATATATATATATATATATATATATATATATATATATACACACATACTGTTCATAGGCCTAATATACAGTGGGGGTGGGAGGGTTACAACCCCCCCAATTATCGAAACTGGCCAGTGCAACCCTCCCCAAAAACCTATTATAATTTACTTTACATAATTAAAGACATTTGCACCATAACTTGATGTAGAAAAGGCACAAATTATTGCAGAAAAAAATCACCAGAATGCAGGAAAAGAAGTGTTTGATATGCTCAAAATTTCAATTTTGCTCAAAAGTGGAGATCTCAAACCCCCCCGCCCCCAATGTTGAACCCAAAGTTATGCCCTTGATATATATATATATATATATATATATATATATATATATATATATATATATACACTGAACAAAATTATAAACGCAACACTTTTGTTTTTGCCCCCATTTTTCATGAGCTGAACTTAAAGATCTGAGACTTTTTCTACGTACACAAAAGGCTTATTTCTCTCAAATATTGTTCACAAATCTGTCTAAATCTGTGTTAGTGAGCACTTCTCCTTTGCCGAAATAATCCATCCACCTCACAGGTGTGGCATATCAAGATGCTGATTAGACAGCATGATTATTGCACAGGTGTGCCTTAGGCTGGCCACAATAAAAGGCCACTCTAAAATGTGCAGTTTTATTACACAGCACAATGTCACAGATGTCGCAAGTTTTGAGGGAGCATGCAATTGGCATACTGACTGCAGGAATGTCCACCAGAACTGTTGCCCGTGAATTGAATGTTCATTTCTCTACCATTAGCCATCTTTCTTTATTTTGGATAGCCCCTTGAGATGTACCATCTCATTTTCAAGGGGGTCCTTTCAATCAGTGTTAGAAAATAACAACCAGAGCCACACATGCTCAAAACATGACATTACACAGTAACACATATAAAAAGAAAGACATCACAAAAATTGTGAACTCAACAAACTCAACAAGACATCATTCACAGTATGCTCCCTCCCTCCAAATCCACCACCTCCCCAAATTATACAATAAATTACATGGTTACATTGACAGTAATAAGTAATAAGTCCTCATAAGCTGTTCATATAATAATAATAATAATAATAATAATAATAATACAGCATTATAATAATACAACATTCAGATAAGCCCAAAAAAAAAAAAGAAAAAAGAAAGAAACCTCAATTAAAACATGAACATGGTATCTTTAAATATAAAAATAATGCCGCTTTAAATGAGTGTAACGATGTAATAGATTTCAATGACAATGGAAGGTTATTCCAGTCCATAGGAGCTTCATGACAAAATGCTCTTCTCCCAATTTCCCGATGTATTCTTGGTATAGCAAAAAATGGATGGAGCAAGTGTCGTATGGGATAGACTGAGATGTGTCTAACAAAATATTGTTGAAGATAAGGGGGACATTTATTGGCATAATTAATGCAACTAAAAATAAACATAAACCAGTGGTACCTTCTTCTTTCTTTAGGTTGGAGCCAGTCCAATTTTTCATAGAGCGTACAATGATGTGTCATAAATGGAAACCTTAAAACAAATCTACATATGGAATTAAATAAAAGATCTAAAGCATTAAGAGAAGTAACACTTGATATGTGGTAAACAATATCAGCATAATCAATTAGTGGTAATAAAAGTTGCTGTGCAATGCGCTTTCTTGTATCAAATGTAAAGCAATCAATTGAACGGTACAACTGACACAAACATTGTTTGACTTTCTTAACTGTAGCTTCAATATGAGCATTAAATGATAGCTCAGTATCTAACCACAAACCCAGGTACTTAAATGCATTTACATTTACAAGAAAACTTCCATCAATCATACAGATTTGTAATGAATTCGTAGTAACTTTAGATGGTCTCAGTTTAACAACATTTTAACTTAGTGCAAGTTTTTTTTCTCGTTAAGTAAAAGGTTGTGCTCTCTGAGCCAATTCTGTACAATAATAAAATCCGATTGTAATGCATTCCGTACCTGGTCCTTCTGGTTATATGATGTATATAGAACTGTATCATCAGCATAAAGATGAACATTACAGGATAAACAAATACTGGGCATATCATTAATATAAACAGAAAAGAGAAGTGGCCCCAGTACAGAGCCTTGGGGCACACCTTTACCTATAACTAAACTAGTGGAGCGTGTATTTTGTAATGCAACATATTGACGCCTACCATGTAAATAGGCATTAAACCATAATAACGATCTTTGACTTAAGCCAATCGAATACAATTTATCAAGGAGTAAATAATGATCAACTATCAAATGCTTCCGAAAAATCAATAAAAATGGCTCCAGTATATTTTCCTTGATCAAATGCTGTATATACATCCTGTATATACATAAAGTTGAGAAGAGCTGTGGTAGTAGAGTGATTAGGTCAGAATCCAGACTGTGCTGTTGGTAGGATATCATGTTCTTCAATAAATTCACTTAATTGCATGAAAATTAATTTCTCAAATATTCTTTGGACTGTACATATAATAGAAATAGGTCTGTATGTTATTCAATTCATCTGGTTTTCCACCTTTGAATACAGGCAACACCCTAGCCATCTTCCAAATGGGTGGAAGTGAGTTTGTATTTATAGATAAATTATATAATTTTGCCAGGGGGAACATCAAGATATGTGATGCATATTTTATAAATTTAGATTCCATTTCATCAGGTCCAGCGCCAGTACTCAACTTCAATTTTGCTATAGTTTGGTAAACATCTATAGGTGAAATCAGTTTAAAAGAAAAAAGATTTTGAGGCAGGGGGTTTTTGAAAGCTGCATGTGAATATGGGGTTTTATTAGCTTGAGAGACTGCAACAAAATATTCATTAAAAGTTTGTGTAATTATTGCGGGGTTCTGTATAATTTCATTATTGATATTCAGTTGATTAATTCGCCCTATTTTGTTATGGTTAAGTAAAGTGTTAAGTTTATTCCAGAATTGTCTTGGATTCTTAAACTCTCTATTTAAGCTATTTTTATAGTATTCTGACTTTGCATTCCTTGTTTTAGTTTTACTACTATTACGTAATTGTCTATATATTTCCCAATCACTCTGGTTTCAGGTAAGGCGGAATTTGGCCCAAGCAACATCTCTTCGCTTAAACAGAGAAATCAGTTCTGAGTTAATCCAGGGAAGACTAGTCCCTTTTACTCTGACTGTTTTAAGTGGAGCATGCTTATTGATCGCATTCATAACTTCACTGTAAAGGAAGTCCCATGCATCATTAATAGTAGGTATAAGCGAGAGGCGCTCCCAGTTAATATTGCCCATGTCAACATTAAAAAGGTTTACATCAAAATATTTACACTGTCTGAATGTTATATCTTTAGGGTGTGCTTTAGACATTTTAATTTTCCACACACAGTATATTACAGAGTGATCGCTTAAACAATCTGACATGACTCCGGAGGATAATATCCTTTCATGGTTGGTTACAAGTATCCAATCTATTAATGTTGATGATTGTAAATTTACTCTAGTAGGTGTATTAATCAGTTGTGATAAATTCACACTACTAATTAGATTTCTGTCTCCTGCTGAAGATCGGTCAAGCCAATTGCTGTTAAAATCACCTAGAAATATACATTCGTTATTCTTTTCTAAGGAGCTTAGGGTTGCCAATATATTCTTCATAGAGCCAGAAGGGGCTGGGGGCGGCCTGTATATATTTCCAATTGTAAGCGATTTATTTACATGAAATATTATATTAACAAAAACACATTCAAAATCAATTGGGCCAATTTTAGGGGTAGAATGCTGAGAACACAAATTGGAACTCACATAAGTGACCACTCCACCACCTCTTGACCCTCTATCAACCCTGTATAACAGGTAACCATCCATTTCAATATCATTATTAGATATGCCACTATGTAGCCATGTTTCAGAGACTGTAATAATATCAGGTTTATTATGACTTGCCCAGGCTCTTAGAAGATCTATTTTCTTTATATATTTCTTCTAATATTTAAATGAATTATTTTAAGGCCTTTATAGGAATTAAAAGCCATCATTATTATAGAAACTTGCCATCAACAACAATAGGGTTAAGTGGTGAAACAAGTGGGGAGCACACTGTACATTTAAAGACATGCATAACATAAAAACAAAGACAAAACATAAAAAGGTAAGCATGTATGTACAATTTAGTGATGGTATAGATCCAGACTACTTTCACAAATATATCGATGCATTAATGAACTAATCCATATATATTTACAGCAATTGTGACAGATAGACAAACAAAAAAAACAAATCGAGTTTATGTCACTCATTTACGGCAGCCAGAACTATGTGCTGCAAACAAAACAAGTGTGTGATCATAAACACATTCTTATCGAGGGGAAAATCAAAATCAAAATCAAAACAGGAGACGCATAACGTTACTCCCCAAGTATCAGCTGGGTCAGAAACCCAATCAGCTCCTTCGCTCTTCTCAGGAACATTAATGAAACGGAGATTGTTTATACGGCTCCTGTTTTCAGCTTCATCCACCTTCTCTTTTAGGTAAGCATTCTCCTCCTCCAATGTGTGCACTCTTGTTGTTAAGTTATCTACATTGTCCTCATTACTACTCACTTGCTGCTCAAGCTCAGATATTTGGTCTCCAAGCGATGATAAAGCACCATGAATATTGTTGAGACTTATCTGCAGTGGTTCGATTTTAGAGTCGATATGAGCAGTCATTTCAGCCTTGCTCTGTTGGATGGCCTCCCAAATTGTTTGTAAGGACATCTCAGCCATCTTGAAATTTGGGTTCAGTCAGTCTATCCTTTAAGGCTGTTCAGGATATATTAGACAACAATGAGAGCTTCAGATGTACATACAGTTGTTAATTGAGTTGTTCTGTCGATTTAGGATTTGCATTAAGTCATATAATCAAAAAAAAAAAGTAGTAGCCAGCGATCCTTCAGAAGCCAACTAGGCAGTTGCGGCCATGTTGTGCCTAAGGTGTTGTGCCCATCTCCAAAGGCCTTTCAGAGAATTTGGCAGTACATCCAACCGGCCTCACAACTGCAGACCATGTGTAACCACACCAGCCTAGACCTCCACATCCAGCATCTTCACCTCCAAGATCGTCTGAGACCAGCCACCCGGACAGCTGCTGCAACAATCGGTTTGCATAACCGAAGAATTTCTGCACAAACTGTCAGAAACTGTCTCAGGGAAGCTCATCTGCATGCTCGTTGTCCTCATCGGGGTCTCGACTGCAGTTCGTTGTCGTAACCGACATGAGTGGGCAAATGCTCACATTCGATGGCGTCTGGCACTTTGGAGAGGTGTTCTCTTCACGGATGAATCCCGTTTTTCACTGTACAGGGCAGATGGCAGACAGCGTGTATGGCGTTGTGTGGGTGAGCGGGTTGCTGATGTCAACGTTGTGGATCGAGTGGCCCATGGTGGCAGTGGGGTTATGGTATGGGCAGGCGTATGTTATGGACAACGAACACAGGTGCATTTTATTGATGGCATTTTGAATGCACAGAGATACTGTGACAAGATCCTGAGGCCCATTGTTGTGCCATTCATCCACGACCATCACCTCATGTTGCAGCATGAGAATGCACGGCCCCATGTTACAAGGATCTGTACACAATTCCTGGAAGCTGAAAACATCCCAGTTCTTGCATGGCCAGCATACTCACCAGACATGTCACCCATTGAGCACGTTTGGGATGCTCTGGATCGGCGTATACGACAGCGTGTTACAGGTCCTGCCAATATCCAGCAACTTCGCACAGCCATTGAATCAATCAACAACCTGATCAACTCTATGCGAAGGAGATGTGTTTCACTGCGTGAGGCAAATGGTGGTCACACCAGATACTGACTTGTTTTCGGACCCCCCTGGACCTCCCCAATACAGTAAAACTGCACATTTTAGAGTGGCCTTTTATTGTGGCCAGCCTAAGGCACACCTGTGCAATAATCATGCTGTCTAATTAGCATCTTGATAAGCCACACCTGTGAGGTGGATGGATTTTCTCGGCAAAGGAGAAGTGCTCACTAACACAGATTTAGACAGATTCCGTGAACAATATTTGAGAGAAATGTACAAGAAATGAGTACAAAAAGGCCTTTTGTGTACATAGAAAAAGTCTTAGATCTTTGAGTTAAGCTCATGAAAAATGGGGGCAAAAACAAAAGTGTTGCGTTTATAATTTTGGTCACTGTATATATAAAATGATAACTTGAAATGTCAATGGTCAAAGCAAAAGCAAAAAATCACCATTACCATCAATATTTGAATCTTTTAAGCAACAGAATACCTAATTGTGAAATGTAACCACTGCTGCTGTTGAAATTAAGATACCACTGAAATATTTTACTTTCAAAACAATCTGTTTCAATGTTATTATATTTTTTTTCACAAATTCAGATTCAACGCCAATTCAAGTACCCAATATTAAAAACAATAAAATCCTAATAACTTAAAACAGGGATATATTATGAGAAATTCTATTAAAGTGTGTTCTTTAGTTTCGGAATGCGAGAAAACAAACTTTCAAAGTTTATTTGTTTGCTTTATATACAAATCCTCTACACTGTAAAACCTCATAATCACATATACTGTATCACATGTAGAACATTTTATAATTTCACAATTAAAATGATGAGTTAACTAAATTTTTAACAGGCCCTTCATTAATCAAATTAAGTTCCATTAACACTGTTAACATATTAGCAAACTTGCCAGCATGCAATGTATTTGGATTAGATGTTTTTTTCTTTAAAAATGATAACAACGTATCCATTATCCCTATATGCTTGCATCTCTGATACCTTTAACTGGCTCTATGTATAGATTATGTTTACATTTTAATTATGCAGGTCGTGGCTACGGATCAAAAGCAACTGAAATGGCAGAATTGCCATTTATACTCATGCATGATATTTTTGTCCTTTTGAACTTCATATTCCTGAGTGCTGAGGGAAGCTAGTACATAATCAGGTGCTGTCAGATGAAGAGGGGAAAATATAACATATTCCATATCCCATCTTTTGTTTATTTTTACTGTGTCAAAGTGCCAACAGTCACGGTTGTTCTGCTTGCTTCGACTTTGACAGAGAGTTGATATCTCCCAGGTAGTTTTTTTTTTAACCGCTCCACCATGAGACACTGCTGACAGCTCTCAGCAGCACTGTCAATGTCACCACAAGTAAAACACTCATACAGTATATGCTTTTTCTCTATTGATCCATCTTTATTTCCACCTACTGCCACCATCCTGTTGTCCTCTTCCTGTCTCCAAATGTTCCAAAAACTTTAATTTGGCAAAAAAAAAAAAATGTATCTGTCTGTCCTTCTCACTTTATTTTACCCCTAAACATTATTGCAAAAGTTATTCAAAGGCTGAAATGTCAAGCAAAAAGTTTTTAGGGATGAAGCAATACACTGAAATCTGGGATTCACAGAGCGTGGTTATTTTATGGAGATTTCACAGCGATTTTACAGATGCTTTGAAAGCTTTATGGAGGTTCATGGGAGGTTATTTTGATTTTGATTACCCCAAAAGTATCTATATAGTTTGCACCAAATTATTAAAATCCAAACATTTCTATAAAGAGCTAATTCAGGACCCAAGGGAGGACCAAATACACAGGTATGAAAATTGATATCTTGTCTCTCAAAAATTAAATAATGTTGTCAGATTTAAAACAATGGCAATTTTGCAATTTTAGATGTAAATTTGTATGTAGTTTGTTAATGCTTTCCCAATATTTCCCCACTAAAGTTCATGTAGCATATTAGAAAGTGTTCTTTGGCAAATACCCAAACACCTCATAATATAACTGCTGCTATTATTATGCAACAAATAACGGTAGTAACAAAACCATTATTAACAATTAACTTTCACACTCACCCAATTTAAGGCTATGTTTCCTAACCTAGGGTCGGGTCCTCCCCTATGAGAGGACAAGATAAATCTTAGTGGGTTGCAATGTTCAGGGGTTCATAATGTCTTTCAACAATTTGAGTATCACAACAAGATGCACAGGAGAATAAGGGTTGGGGTGAAACTAGATATTATGAGAGTGTGTGTGTGTGTGTGTGTGTGTGTGTGTGTGTCTCGCTTTGCCAGACCCTCCTCTAAAGCGCGCCGAAGGAGGAGGAGGATGTGGCTACTCCACATAGCATTCGGGGATTTGAGGAAAAACGCTGCTCTGGTTTAATTGAATTTCTTTAAACCAATTACAATCATCATGGGCGGTGCTAAACTCCACACAGAGCCGCTGCAAAATAGTCGTGCGAGAGAAAACTCAGATTGGACAGATAGTCTAGCTAGCTGTCTGGATTTACCCTGCAGAGCTCTGAGGAGCAGTTAACCATAGTCCTCAGAAATCCACCAAATTTAAAATTCCAACACAAAGAAAGTGGAAGGAAACGAAAAATACATGCATTTGGCGCAATTTCCTGCGGCACCGGAGCAATCCCGGAAGTGGAGCGCGAAGGATATAGACTAATCACAGGCTGACCCAATGTGCGGAGGATAGCAGGACCATGGTCTGATCAGAGCAGCTAGGCTTGGTAGGGCCAGTTGGATAACTATCAGTAAAATGTATTTTATCATCATCATATTTCAGCTTATTAAAAAACTACTGGCCCGTCTCAGGTCTGATCCTGAGATCATCCCTGTCAGAAGCGGCCTAAAAACCTCAGGAGAGCATCTGCTTATTAGGAACTGATACGTTCAGAAGTGAAATTTTGTGGAGATCCAGACAAAAACATGGAAAAATACGGACACAACAATGTGGCACACCCTCACATTTACCTGAGGAAAAGCATTTGTGGTTGAAACTTTGTCATATCCGTTGTTACAACCCCTCCCTTTTCTACCTGCAGGAGCTGGCAGTTTGGGAGGGTTATGGCGCATTCCAGGCAACCCGTAACTCGTGTTTTCATTACTTTACATTACATGTCATTTAGCTGACGCTTTTATCCAAAGCAACTTACAATTGCTATATATGACATATATATAGTAATTGTAAGGTTACACGCCTCTGGAGCAACTATGGGTTAAGTGTCTTGCTTGCTCTTGGTTGATGTATCACAGTGGGAATCGAACCCGGGTCTCCCACACCAAAGGCATGTGTCATATCCACTGCGCCATCACCACCCAAGGTTTTCACAACCTTCTACCCATGAAAGTGCCCTGGAACAGCAGTCAAACCCGTAACTTACTACCCATGAGCTCGTACCAGATGGTTGTACTCCCAGTTACAGTTTCTGACGTCACACACACATAAACAACAATGGCGACCCCTGTTGATGCTGTACAGACGCCGGTGATTAACGGTGAGAAATAGAAATAAATAGACATAAATATGCAACGTAAAGTAATTCTGCACATTGTAATCAAAACAATACACATACAATTGTGTACTACTACAGGTTATGTTTATTAAATGAAGCCCAAAATATGTCAGCAACTAAATTTAGAAATCGCTAGCATACGCGGAGTTTGCGGGGGGACAGGGAGAGCACTACCCCCCCTGGCGGCTGAAGCGGGTAATTGCATTGTTTCATGGCATGACCAGATATTTTATAAATATTTTAAATAACACAAAACAACTGAATTGTGGTAGGTAATACATCTGATTTCATATAGCCTAGGCCTACTGCTTTAGTAAAAAAAATATTTTTTCAGGGCTCTGGCTCTCACCTGAGACTATTGTTGACGCATATGCAGGACGCAAAAAATGAAAATAAAATGCCATGTAGCCTATATAAATTTGCTGTCAGCTTACTAATTGATTGCGCGTTTTGTGTAGATTTGGACTTTTATATGTTTATTCCACTTTGTTTAAACGGCGTGAATCTACTGATCGCTGTGGATTACTTTTGTCCGTGTCATTGGATTACGGCAAAATACGGATCTTATTTCTTAACGTGTCTTAGCGGTTTATGGTGTGACTGCGCTTGGTTTCTGCGTTTGGATAGGCATCTCAACAGACTGTAGGTCTAACACTGATTGTTCACTGTTACATTTTAGTTGAATTTAAGGGTCGGGGCATTCCGCCACATCTGTCTATCGCATTCCAAGACAGCCGTGCCGCGATTGGATTTCATAAGGGCGAATTGTTAAATTGTTAGAATGTAATTTAAAATCTTCTTTAAAAATAAACATATATGTTTATTTAGCATGTTTGTTTTATCCATATGTGCTCGTGCTGTGTTCCCCAATTGGTAGGCCAGGTCTCAGCTTCTACAATGAGTTTTTTTTTTTTTTTTTTTCCCCCCCTTGGCTCGAATGTCAAACTCCGCCTATGATCGCTAGTATCAATTAGCGCTAGCAAACATCAACATTAGGTAGCCGCTAGCTAACGTTAACGTTAGGTAGCCTAACCTGAAGCCTGCCAACGGCACAATGTTTAGCTAGCTAGCTAGCTTTGACGGTGTGCCAAATATCATTATTTTTATCATCAGACGCACAAATCTGCTGTACATAAACGTAACTAAACCGACTTTCACTCAATCACAGTTTACCTGGATGATGACTTGTTGTGACTCTGCCTGGAACGCTACCAAGTCATGAGTCGTGACTTGAAGTTGTAACTTACAGGCTAAAAATTGTGTCTAGAACGCAGCATTAATTGGCTAATGGGCTGACACCTGGGTAGGCCTCAATCTAGGCCTCACCCAAGGCTATGAGAAATGACTTATACAGCCATGCCATGTCTTGTGTTGTATTGTGTTGTTCTGTCTCCTAGATCCACATCTCCTGGCTTTGGGTTCGTTTTGACACTTCTGTTGCAGTTAACATGCATCCATACATTCCTCACTCATCCATACACACCACTGATCCTATTTACTCACCACACCTCATGTTTTTGTAATTAGTTATCATGCTTATTTATCAATAAACCTTTCATTGGCACTTGAACCTGTTTGGACTCCACTCTTTTTGAGCTGGTTTGTGACACCATATAGAAAAAAAGAAGATATTAAAATAATAAATAAAAGGGGGATATTTCTTCGTCTTTTAGTGCACCAAACATTCATTTGGTACAGACAAAGGCTCACTTGCCCATTGTCTGTGGATACGTTTTATTCTATTGAACAGTGCTAAAACAGCAGAGTATCATGGTACTGTTATACAATATTAACTATATCTGAGCCGTTGACTGCAAAACACTCTACATCATCGTTTCGAACCAACCACTGTGCAAAACGAACGTCAAATCTCAAGATCACATCGCAAAGCAACAAAGGGACGCTTAACCACTGACTCATGTCACACCACATCAAGTGCAATCCAGTTATTCTGCATGTGTGCCCACCACGCACTTAAACCCTTGCAGTCAATTGTTCTAGTCATATACAGATGCTAAGGGGGTAAAAACTCACTCCTGCAAAGTCAAAACCCACAGGAGTCATGAGTATGCTATATAGTTCAGTGACCTTTGCCCTCTATCAGCATGGCTGCGCTTTTGCTGCATGATGTGCATCCATAGAGCCTCTGGATGGTGCTCTATGTGCCAGCCACAAACATCCTGCCATTATAAAGTAGGTGTAATGCAATTGAAGTAATTCCCCATTCTCTAACATCGCTCAAAATATGTTTCAATTGTTCAACACTAATAGTGGTAAAAGTATACTGTATGAGCAATTCAATTCCTTTATTCTCAATGATGGAGAGTAAGAAAACAAACAGAGATTTCAAGTAATAAGTAAAATAAAATTGTTTTGTGAAAAAACAGTTATGCTGATCTGAGGATAACGTTGTAACTATGAGAAGTCACTATATTACTAGAAAAAATATTTTGAAGCTTCTGGAAGATATTGGAAAACAAAAAACATAATATCTAGAAAATGCATCTTGTTGTTGTAAACATAGCAGATTATTCTTGACTCTGGAAATTGTATGTGGGACAAAAAGATGTCCACTCAATGGCCACAGAGCTTTCAACTGACAGTCTTGATCAAATCACAATCAGAATCAGCTTATATAACACATACAAGGAATTTGGCTCTGGCTTTTTGTTGCTCTCAATGTACAGTACATACACAGAAATAGACATACGGCCAATATATTAATATATTATAATATAGTATATATAGTATATATTACGGCCGTGTTCATTTTGACAGCCTTAATAGTGATGATATTAACATAAAGAAAGTTAAAGAACAGTGAGTATTTAAAGCAGCTACGAAGAACTTTCACTTTGTGTTGATTCTAGCGGCCCCTGTGTTTTTTCCACACCTGCTGTCGTAAAGATCGTTCCTAGCTGTCACAAGCCAAAGCGTTACCAAGAGTTTGTTGGAGCAACCAACGTAATAATAACTAGAACTGCAAGCAAGTCGCACCAGACGGACCGCGGAGGCAATGCAAGTCAGTTATATAGCGCCTTTAATGAAACCCAAGGACGCTTTACACAAGTACAGGGGGACAAAAAGTAAATAGTAAGCTTACACAAACACGGACAGAAAAGAAATAAAAACTGGGCGCTAAATGCAACGGGGACATAATTTCATGTAGGCTTCTGATGTACAACCACATTACACGCTGTAAAGTTATTTTATGGATGAAATAGACATATTACATACCTGTCTTGGAGGAACAGGGCCAATTCAGGGTTGGTTTTGAATCACTAACAATCCCTCAATTGTCTCCATCTGTTGAAAGCCTGACTGAAAATACAATTAGGCATATATAAATAAATCTCCTGCTACCTTTTACCTGGATGGATACTCAAACACAGGCTTTTCTGGTGTTACAACGAAATCTGTGACCCCTTAGAATGTGTTATTGTCTGCCAAAAATAATTTCGTGACTTTGCAGGGAAAATCTGACAAAGGCATTAATACATTTTCCTGACACAACAGACTGTTAACCGTTCATCATAGTGACGGCCTGTGGGGAGAAACTGTTGTGTCTGGTAGTGTTGGCGTATGGTGATCTTTAGCGCCTACCAGAGGGGCGAAAATGGAGCAGGTTGTGTCCAGGATGTGAAGGGTCTGTAGTGATGTTTCCTGACTGACAAAAGGAACTTGTGCAAGTGTTATATACGTGGATTTGTGCAATATAGTTTTCTTTCAAGCACCGCTGGGAAGGCCACTCGTAATTTTGTTGTATATATTGTAATATAATGACAATAAAGGCTTCTTATCTTATTCTTATCCGACCTAAGTGTGGAACGTCTGTCACTGAGAACATGTGGGGGATCGTAACTTCTAATGTGCTTTACTCACCGGAGTTTATATCTAAATTTAAACTCTAACCACTACATACAACATCCGATATCAGTGGTGAGGATCCTCCGGTGCAGAGCGCAACATCTTATCAGTGAGGAGTAGGCTAGAGCGAGGGAGGTGCAGCAGGTCTAGGGGGCAATCTGAGCCAACAGGTAGTGGATGATGAGAATCCAGCCCTGACCAGGACCGACACTACTAAATCAAAGGAGACAAGAGCATCTCAGCTGGACTCCTTATGTGGCTGGACTGTCACAAGAGCTATCATGTCTTTAAGTCACAAGGAGTCAGCACTTACAATAAATCATTCAATACCTCTATATCTCTGCAGGTGCACCCTAAAGACAGAAAGTTACACAGTCCTCTCATGTAAGCCTGAGCCTTGTAAGTGGACCTTGACATGAGTTTATTCTGTCCTACATTTTACTGTCTCCTGCTGAAGTTAATTTGTGTTCATTCACACACACACACACACTCATTCATTCATTCATTGAATGTAAAAGGTTATTCTTGGCCTTGGTAAAAGTAGTGTGACAAGAAAGGAGAAGGAGTCTGAGTGGGTTTAGTGCTAGCGACTTCAGAGCTGTTTCTGGTTCAACAGAAAGGTCTCAAAGAGGTTTTAAAGGTCTGTCTCTGAATCCTTTCCATAATGTTGTCAGACTCACACTCACACTCACTAATCTGAGCCTGTCAGTGGCAAAACGAGCACTTTTGTGAAGGTAAATACAAGCTGGACAATTGCCCTATTAACTCACATTGTAGCTTGTTTTGCCGCTGCCGACTGCAGCCATCTTGCTTAATACTGGACTAATGTTCCCATCAGTCACTTAGACGCAAAAACATAGGAAAATAGGGTTGAAGGTTGAAAAAAACAGTAGTTACCCTTTAAGGGGATCTGTGTTTTAATGGAAACCACAATCTTTTTTTAACTCTAACTAGTCGTTTTGGTGCCTTAACAGTTGTATATATCCCGGCTGCGGTTTAAAGCAATAGATGTTGTGCTCTGTGCGTGATTTTGCGGGATCTCGCGCGATAGCGCAATAGCAGCCGAGAGGAGTGTCCATCAGGCAAGTGTTATTTAAATATACTTCTGGTGTAGTTACAAACTTCCAAATGCCTTGTTTTATAAGTACAGAAACTATTTGTACTACTGTAGAAGTTTAGTATCATTCCGGGCATTATTAGTGGGGTAATTTACGAGATACAAACGTGGATCCATTAGCGCCTGCACTAAGCTAACCAGCTGATAACGCTAACTCGACCGACGTTATAACAAGGGAAAAAAGCTCGAGGTCAAGGTGCAAAGCAGCCTAGGGTGAAATTACTCTGAACCATCACTTTAAGAACACTTCAGCAGAGCAGAGGATTTCTAACCTCAAATTTCAGTTGACCTCTACCTCTGTGGCGACGTGCAGCGCCCGTGCAACAGAGAAAAATTAGCCTTCTCAATGTCACAACCAAACTGCTGACTTGTAAAGTAGGCTACTGTTAATTTGTCATTTGTAGATGACGTAACAGTAAGAGTGACTACGGTAGCGAGTAGTTGGTAAAGGCTGTTTTATGGTTCTGCGGAGGCTCCAAGCAGAGCTTTCGCCGTAGCCTACGTAAGTGGCCTGATGTTTATACTTGTGCGCTGGTGTGTGCATCGAGCCGGCATGTGTGTGTGTGTGTGTGGGGAGTGGGTGATAGAGCGAGGGAAAAAGTCAGAGAGTGATGGCGATTAGCTTCAGAGCAAGTTGTGACTCTAGAGAGAAACAAAGTGTCTCCCCTGTTCTTTCTTACCACGGTGGGAAATCTGGAGCAGGAAAAGTTAACCCTCTCCTTGATTTCATGTTGTTTATGGAGAAGGAGAACCAGGAAAGAGTAGGGGGAAATGCAACGCTACCAAGCCACGGCCAAGCGACGTGCGTCACCGCGATGTGTAGTTACATTTTTAGGTGCACGGCTACAGCATAGGTTCCGGCGTAGGTTCGTGTCTCCACGTACCTACCATTTTACGTAGAAGTATAAAACAGCCTTAAGGCTGAAATTCCGCGTAGGGAGTTTGGTTGGGGTGGTGGATGGGTCAAACACAGGACTTTCACCCAGGAGACCGGGGTTTGTGCCCCGCATGTCACATTTCCTAAAGTTGCTTTCTTCTTTTCCTAAACCCAACCGTCCCGTTCTTCCCGTGTGTCACGGAAACGTAAGCCCACCCACAACCTTTTCCTTAACATAACTACGTCAAAAGGGACGCCAATAGTTAAAGCGTGTTTAGATAAAGCGTGTTATATGACGCTAAAGGAGACTTTTAGCATCAATAACAACGACAAAGGCACCTGACCAAGCGTCTGTATTTTATGAGATAGGAATGAGAATCTGTTGCACACACACACACACACACACACACACACCCGAATGAGTTACCCAAAGGACTTAACACATCTAATCAGTGTTGTGGACATAACTTGTAGACGCTGGAACAAAGGAGAGAGGGGCAATGGATCTGAAATGATTTGGCTCGGAGAGAATTATTCAACAGTTTATCAGTCTTTTTTAAATTTCAAATTCAGAGGGAGCACACACAGTGAGACGCAAACAAGCAATACAATTCATTGAAATGATTAGACATCAGGTGGCAGCTCTTCCCCCATGTTATGTTTAGGTAGCGATAAAGAAGATTCCTAATATGACAGTTGCATGGTTGCGGAGTCTGTTGTGTGAGTGTAAAGAAACCTTTTGCGTGGTCAACAAAGCACTGTATCCATTATATTTGCATTCAATTACCTCAAATGTATCTTGCATCCATGTTTCTCTCAAAAAATGCATCACCGTAATTGTAATCATTTTTGTGCCTACATGGGGGCAGAAGAACTCCACAACTGTGACACAGCTGAGACATATTATCTATCTTATAAAGTGAATGTGGTTAAAGCTATAGTGCGTAGTTTCTGCTGGCCCCATGAGGAATTCTAAGTAATGTCAACAACACTGTCGGCGCGTCCACATGATACAAGCCACCCAGTGAATGTAGGTCCAATATTCACTCTCCTTTTAGCTCTGGTCCAGTCTCCACCAACTCCTGAGAAAAATATTTGGCACTTCAGCTGCTAAATGCTCCACTATGTTCACCAGCAAGTCTCTAACTGTGTCTGTCTGCTGTTTGGTGCTGGGCAGGCTAATCAGTGCTTCTTTTGCAGAAAACAGCAACAAACAACAGCCCAGGACCTGTCATTAGGTGAGGTTATTAAGGTTGCCAGGTTTGGTCTGGAAACCCACGCTATAGCCTATAGAGCACTACACAAAAGCACTGGGCAGATGGATAGTTGATGGACGATTGATGGTTGCCAATAGTGGTCCCAATATGGTTTGCATTGAATGCCCCTTAAAACTACAAAGGGGTGTTAATTATTCAGATTTATAGGTATTGGCAGGTGTATTTTTGAACTTTGGACAGAGTCTGGCTAGTTGTTTTCCCTGCGTCCAGTATTAATGCTAAGGTAGGCTAACCAAATCCTGACTCCAGCTTTGTATTGCTAGCAATCTTCTTACATCGCTCTCATAAAGAGAGTGAATATGCATATTTCCCAAAGTGTTGAACTATTATTCCTTTACGGGTTTCTTTAGTCTGGGTTTTAATCATATCATGTAATGGAGAATGGGTTAGGGTTAGGGTTGTATCATGATGGTCTAAAACCTGTTTCAGAGGCTTTTATACTGTAGGAATTATAGCTAAAATCCTGAACATGAACATGGAAATTGTTTTTATTTTGTATTTATAAATATTGGTATGAATATCAGTCTTTGAAAAGCAACATTGGTAAAAGTAACCTGTAGTAACAACACTAACAGTAACACAGCTTTTGGTGATAATAAAAGGAATAAAAGCAAAACTTCCTTAAATGTTACAGATACATGTTTTTTTTTTGTCATGCATCACATTCACAGTGGAGACTTCTCTTTCTCTTCGTTGCTCTGTCAGCTCATTTATCTCTCAAGCTACTAACATTATGATCGTCAACTTTAACTGCTTCTCATATCCTGTAATAATGACTAAGCGCACTGCAACACTGCTTTAAAAAATGATGGTTTTTGATTTTGACCCGTCTGGGCCATATGATCATCTAACAGTTGGTGTCTGTATAGATTAACCTCTAATGAAGAGAGTCAGGGAAAAAAAAAAAAGCTTTATGTAATGTCATGAGGTTGGCTCTCCATCAAGTGCAGCAATCTTCCACCCACCAAATCCAGATTAATTCTGCTTGTTTGTTTGTGAGCATGTGCGTGCATGCGTGCGTGCGTGCATGCCTGTGTGTGTATATGTGTGTGTGTGTGTGTGTGTGTGTGTGTGTGTGTGTGTGTGTGTGTGTGTGTGTGTGTGCGTGTGTGTGTGTGCATGTGTGACAGGGGTAAATCTGTCTGTTGAGAGAAACTGGCACACAGAGGTCTTGACTGATAAACACAGCACATTTCTGCCATACAATCTTAGAAATCAGTAGCCTATTTATTAGTATGACTCAGTGGCTGTACATTGCTGGGATAAAGCCTGACAGCTGGCGCACCTTTCACACGGCGGATGTCCCTCCCCATCTGCTATCTCTGCTATCTATTTTTGCAAGGGCAGCGTCACTGCAACCAGGGCTTAGCGCCGCACAAGGTGGTTGTGATTGGTTTAAAGAAATACAAACAAGCCAGAGCGTTTTTTTCCCCCTATCCCAGAATTGATACGCAGTGTAGCCAGACTATACTCCAGCAGGGCTTACAGTGCTGCTCATGAGCATTGGAACCCCTGCTACAGTTGACTAAAAGGAGGAATACAAAAATAATCTTTTGGAAATTGATCTTAATGCCTTAATTGAAAAAATCCAACCTCTGAGAAAACCAATTTTCTTTGTGAATGAATAATGTATCATAAATAAATACATGTTCTTCCTTAAAATACGTAAGTAAGTACACCCCTATGTTAAATTAAACCTCCGGTTCCTAACCCAACTCCCTATGGACTGACCTACTGCCACCCCCATGAGTTCCAGAGTGACACGATTTAAAATTCAGATGTATATCTGTAATATAGCCTATATCTCACATGATCTGGTCATTTAAATTGCAATTTTTTCCGAGATGGCAGACTTTCACTTTCAATGGCATTGGTCTTTCAGGGTTTAGCATTTGCTGCCCTCTACTGGTTAAATAGATCAAATGCAAAAGACCAGACCAATTGAACTAACATGGTCAGATTTTGAAAACATAATTTACAATCAACTTGATTTCACCGATTTCACATTAGGTGTACTATTCCACAAAATGTAACAAAGATTTGTATGCTCAGTGGATGTGATTTTATAGTTTATAAAGGTTCATGGTTTTGTACAGGATTGCAGTTGAATGAAATGCAGTTGTTCCTTTTGTATAGAGGATAAGGTGGAGTTGAGGAGGTACAAAAAATGTTCAACCAAAGGTACAGTCACAAAATAAGTGTGTTATAGTTGTATGACTGAAGGAACAAAGAGGGTAAACTTTTAACCTGTATTTGCCAGTTACATCATTAACAAATAGCCCATGAGCCATACTGATATAAGACTGGCAGAGCGGCTCCACTGATTGTAGCCCTTTCTTATTATTTATTAAGTTTGTGTACTTAGAAAGGGATCTGAATTCAAAGGTCACATTATGGTGTAGGTTGAACTAAAATCTTTAGATGACAGCAGTACTTTAACATCTGATGGAATAGCATAAAAGACAATTTCAGATTCTTGGGTTTACAGAAATGTTTTTCAGTGACATGTCTATTCTGGTGACATCACAGCGGTCTTATTCGTCGCGTTATATATGCGGTACAGTTTTTTACACATGGCTGTCTTGCCGTCTTGACTATGTACTGTTTGTAATGTCCTGTCTCTCTTGTATTCTTGGTGAAACCAAAGAAACATTTTCACATTTGTGGACAATAAAGTTTTTCGTATTCGTAAATAGGGGTGCCTGGCTAGCCCGCCTGGTAGAGCGTGTGCCCCATGTACAACGACAGAGTAAACTGTGGGGAGATGAACTACAGATGTTGGATGTTGTTGTGCTGGTTGTCTCTCAGGCTGTGACATGCACTCACATATCTCGCTGCTTCTACAGCGCTCACACTATTTTCTCCAAGTAGATGTTGCATTTTTGTCAATCTGGGAGTTTACATTTCATTTTCATAAAGAACTGAGTTCTGATGTCAGTATATGTGCTACATTGAAGCAGGAAGTGTTGCTCTGTGGACAGAGATGACACAGCCTCTCCTCTCGAGGCAGCCAGGTCTGTCTGTGGCGGCCGGTTTCAACAGCCAGACTGTGTCCACTCAGCCTGTACCTGCTCAGACTCTCTCTGAGTCTGTGGTCATGTATGGTGCTCAAGTATTCAGCTACTGTGTACTCGGTTTAGGGCTAGGTAACAATCCATTTTTCTTTGACGTTTAGTAGTTAGTAGTCTTTCCAATAGGTCATGTCTCTCTCTCTCTGTCTCACTTTCTCTCTGTCTCTCTCTTTCTCTGTCTCTTAGCCTCTCTCTGTCTCTCAGCCTGTCAGGACGCTGCAGAAGGTAAGGGACTCACCTGTGATCATCTGAGAGGTAGTTATACAATGTTATTATTATTACTAAAACAGAGGGGGACCTGTCCATGGTTCTGAAACAGAGCCTTGTTAATAAAACAGAGGTGACCTGTCCGTGGTGCTGAAACAGAGCCTTGTTAATAAAACAGAGGGGACCTGTCCATGGTTCTGAAACAGAGCCTTGTTAATAAAACAGAGGGGACCTGTCCATGGTGCTAAAACAGAGCCTTGTTACTAAAACAGAGGGGACCTGTCCGTGATGCTGAAACAGCCTTGTTAATAAAACAGAGGAGACCTGTCCGTGGTGCTGAAACAGAGCCTTGTTACTAAAACAGAGGGGACCTGTCCCTGGTGCTGAAACAGAGCCTTGTTACTAAAACAGAGGGTGGCTGTCGGTGCTTAAATAGAGCCTTGTTACTAAAACAGAGGGTGGCTTCTTCCATCACTGTAGCGTTGTCACTTGCTGTCTTTTGTCCTTCTCCCTCCTTACCTTGTAAAAACTAAGGGTGTGTTGATGAGAGGCGTATTTAAACTTTAAAATGGAAGCACGTCTGAACAGTTTTTGGCTGCGCATGTAAATCCAGTTTGTAGAAATGCAGGGAGTGATTTGCCTGCAGATGGCGGCAGAGCACTTTGGGTGGGCATCTCCAGCTGAGGTCGCCATCAGGAGAGCGTTTCTGTCCATGGGATGCTGGACCAGGCGCTACATTCCACCATCCACTGCATATCTGTTGCTATGGTTTTAAGGTCCTAGATCTGTCTTACGTTCCTCCTTCCTTCCTACGTTCCTGGATCCTGAGGTAGGTGATCATATCGTCACTGTAAAGCTCTCTTTGATAGCAGGAACATGCTCAGTGCTGCTGTAAAACTTTTGTCTTTCTTGGACTATATGGACTCTGATAGTTTTTTTCTTAAAAACGCATATCTTTTGCTATGGTTAGGTCTCGTATCCACACTACGCCGGCAAACGTAGTGGTGTCGATGTAGCCTTGGTAAATAATTAGCAGCTGATAGATAAATCTCCCCGTCGGGGAATCGGACCCCGGTCTTCCGCGTGACAGGCGGAGATACTGTCCACTATACTAACGAGGACTGCCCAAACCCTAGATTTGGCATGGCACTCACTAGGTGGCGCCATTCCAGCATTTAGGCTACAGTGAATATATGTAGAAACATTTAGATTTACTACAAATTCACTGTCACTCATATCCATGACAGAGCAGCTATGACTGAATCCTGTTTAACATATATATGTGTCAAAAATAAACATGTCAAACGGCATTGTGAACATTTGCAGTAAAATGTGATTGGTGCATTTCCCCACGAACATGCTAAAGAACCCTTTTCATCAGTTTCCGTAGTGTAGTGGTTATCACGTTTGCCTCACACGCGAAAGGTCCCCTGTTCGAAACTGGGCGGAAACACGTTTCTTTGTTCGTGTTTACTTCACACAATCAAACTCTGCTGAGTTAAAATCTCAATTACTTGCATGGAAATCTCCCTGTCGTGAAATTGTGGCTAGGCCTACCGAAGTGTCCATAGTACATTCGCCTAACACACAAAATGTCTCTTATACTCTCATTGTTGTTCTTAGCCTCATTGTTCTTACCTTAGCTGAGCCTCAACCTCTTAGCCTCATTGGTGTTATTTTACGTTCCTGGATCCGTCTTACGTTCCTGCTTCCTTCCTACGTATTTAAATAACATAATTGAGCATATTGTTATAAAAAAATATTTAAATGTTTATGTAATTCTTATACTCTAATTGTTGTTCTTAGCCTCATTGTTCTTACCTTAGCTGAGCCTCAACCTCTTAGCCTCATTGTTGTTGTTTTAAGTTCCTGGATCCTGAGGTAGGTGATCATATCGTCATTGTAAAGCTCTCTTTGATAGCAGGAACATGCTCAATGCTGCTGTAAAACTTTTGTCTTTCTTGGACTATATCCACTTTAATACCATTTTCCTTAAAAAAGCATATTTTTTGCTATGTTTAGGCCTTGTATCCACACTACTCCGGCATTTCCGCAACCCTTACACAAAGACATTTGGAAACATTGCTCACCCCGTTTAAGTTTGAAAACTGCAGGGATGCGTTGTAGTTTGTACAGGCAGAACCGGAGAAATTTGGAAACGAATGCAGACACCCACGTCAGTCAGTTTCATCGGTTAGGTAAGCTTACATGCCTTTCAGTAGCAGTTCCACCTCATGGTTGGTCCAAGCAAATGAATCCCTGGGCTTACTTTTCGCCATTGTTGTTCTTTCTCCAAATTCTTATCAGTATTTAAATAACATAATTGAGCATATATTAATAAAAAAATATTTCAACGTTTATGTATATTCTTATACTCTCATTGTTGTTCTTAGCCTCATTGTTCTTACTTTAGCTGAGCCTCAACCTTTTAGCCTCATTGTTGTTGTTTTACGTTCCTGGATCCGTCTTACGTTCCTTCTTCCTTCCTACGTATTTAAATAACATAATTGAGCATATTTTAATAAAAAAATATTTAAATGTTTATGTAATTCTTAAGGTCCCCTGTTCGAAACTGGGCAGAAACACATTTCTTTGTTCGTGTTTACTTCGCACAATCAAACTCTGCTGAGTTAAAATCTCAATAACCTGCATGGAAAACTCCCTGTCGTGAAATTGTGGCTAGGCCTACCGAAGTGTCCATAGTATGTTATTTAACATTATATTAAATAACATATTTGAGCACATTTGTAATTAAAAAATATTTTATGTAATTCTTATACTCTCATTGTTGTTCTTAGCCTCATTGTTCTTACCTTAGCTGAGCCTCAACCTCTTAGCCTCATTGTTGTTGTTTTACGTTCCTGGATCCTGAGGTAGGTGATCATATCGTCATTGTAAAGCTCTCTTTGATAGCAGGAACATGCTCAATGCTGCTGTAAAACTTTTGTCTTTCTTGGACTATATCCACTTTAATACTGTTTTCCTTAAAAAAGCATATCTTTTGCTATGTTTAGGCCTTGTATCCACACGACTCCGGCATTTCCGCGACCCTTACACAAAGACATTTGGAAACATTGATCACCCCGTTTAAGTTTGAAAACTGCAGGGTTGCGTTGTAGTCTGTACAGGCAGAACCGGAGAACTTTGGAAACGAATGCAGACACCCACGTCAGTCAGTTTCATCGGTTAGGTAAGCTTACATGCCTTTCAGTAGCAGTTCCACCTCATGGTTGGTCCAAGCAAATAAATCCCTGGGCTTACTTTTCGCCATTGTTGTTCTTTCTCCAAATTCTTATCAGTATTTAAATAACATAATTGAGCATATATTAATAAAAAAATATTTCAATGTTTATGTATATTCTTATACTCTCATTGTTGTTCTTAGCCTCATTGTTCTTACCTTAGCTGAGCCTCAACCTCTTAGCCTCATTGTTGTTGTTTTACGTTCCTGGATCCGTCTTACATTCCTGCTTCCTTCCTACGTATTTAAATAACATAATTGAGCATATTGTAATAAAAAAAAATTAAAATGTTCATGTAATTCTTATTAGCTAATTGTTGTTCTTAGCCTCATTGTTCTTATCTTAGATGAGCCTCAACCTCTTAGCTTCGTTGTTGTTTTAAGGTCCTGGATCTGTCTTACGTTCCTCCTTCCTTCCTACGTTCCTGGATCCTGAGGTAGGTGATCATATCGTCACTGTAAAGCTCTCTTTGATAGCAGGAACATGCTCAATGCTGCTGTAAAACTTTTGTCTTTCTTGGACTATATGGACTCTGATAGTTTTTTTCTTAAAAACGCATATCTTTTGCTATGGTTAGGTCTCGTATCCACACTACGCCGGCAAACGTAGTAGTGTCGATGTAGCCTTGGTAAATAATTAGCAGCTGATAGATAAATCTCCCCGTCGGGGAATCGGACCCCGGTCTTCCGCATGACAGGCGGAGAAACTGTCCACTATACTAACGAGGACTGCCCGAATCCTAGATTTGGCATGGCACTCGCTAGGTGGCGCCATTCCAGCATTTAGGCTACAGTGAATATATGTAGAAACATTTAGATTTACTACAAATTCACTGTCACTCATATCCATGACAGAGCAGCTATGACTGAATCCTGTTTAACATATCTATGTGTCAAAAATAAACATGTCAAACGGCATTGTGAGCAGTTGCAGTAAAGTGTGATTGGTGCATTTCCCCACGAACATGCTAAAGAACACTTTTCATCAGTTTCCGTAGTGTAGTGGTTATCACGTTCGCCTCACACGCGAAAGGTCCCCTGTTCGAAACTGGGCGGAAACACGTTTCTTTGTTCGTGTTTACTTCACACAATCAAACTCTGCTGAGTTAAAATCTCAATTACTTGCATGGAAATCTCCCTGTCGTGAAATTGTGGCTAGGCCTACCGAAGTGTCCATAGTACATGCGCCTAACACACATAATTGATTATATTGTAATAAAAAAAAATTTAAATGTTTACGTAATTCTTATTAGCTAATTGTTGTTCTTAGCCTCATTGTTCTTACCTTAGATGAGCCTCAACCTCTTAGCCTCGTTGTTGTTTTAAGGTCCTGGATCTGTCTTACGTTCCTCCTTCCTTCCTACGTTCCTGGATCCTGAGGTAGGTGATCATATCGTCACTGTAAAGCTCTCTTTGATAGCAGGAACATGCTCAGTGCTGCTGTAAAACTTTTGTCTTTCTTGGACTATATGGACTCTGATAGTTTTTTTCTTAAAAACGCATATCTTTTGCTATGGTTAGGTCTCGTATCCACACTACGCCGGCAAACGTAGTAGTGTCGATGTAGCCTTGGTAAATAATTAGCAGCTGATAGATAAATCTCCCCGTAGGGGAATCGGACCCCGGTCTTCCGCGTGACAGGCGGAGATACTGTCCACTATACTAACGAGGACTGCCCAAACCCTAGATTTGGCATGGCACTCGCTAGGTGGCGCCATTCCAGCATTTAGGCTACAGTGAATATATGTAGAAACATTTAGATTTACTACAAATTCACTGTCACTCATATCCATGACAGAGCAGCTATGACTGAATCCTGTTTAACATATATATGTGTCAAAAATAAACATGTCAAACGGCATTGTGAACATTTGCAGTAAAGTGTGATTGGTGCACTTCCCCACGAACATGCTAAAGAACCCTTTTCATCAGTTTCCGTAGTGTAGTGGTTATCACGTTCGCCTCACACGCGAAAGGTCCCCTGTTTGAAACTGGGCGGAAACACGTTTCTTTGTTCGTGTTTACTTCACACAATCAAACTCTGCTGAGTTAAAATCTCAATTGCTTGCATGGAAATCTCACTGTCGTGAAATTGTGGCTAGGCCTACCGAAGTGTCCATAGTACATTTGCCTAACACACATAATTGATTATATTGTAATAAAAAAAAATTAAAGTGTTTAAGTAATTCTTATTAGCTAATTGTTGTTCTTAGCCTCATTGTTCTTACCTTAGATGAGCCTCAACCTCTTAGCCTCGTTGTTGTTTCAAGGTCCTGGATCTGTCTTACGTTCCTCCTTCCTTCCTACGTTCCTGGATCCTGAGGTAGGTGATCATATCGTCACTGTAAAGCTCTCTTTGATAGCAGGAACATGCTCAGTGCTGCTGTAAAACTTTTGTCTTTCTTGGACTATATGGACTCTGATAGTTTTTTTCGTAAAAACGCATATCTTTTGCTATGGTTAGGTCTCGTATCCACACTACGCCGGCAAACGTAGTAGTGTCGATGTAGCCTTGGTAAATAATTGGCACCTGATAGATAAATCTCCCCGTCGGGGAATCGGACCCCGGTCTACCGCGTGACAGGCGGAGATACTGTCCACTATACTAACGAGGACTGCCCAAATCCTAGATTTGGCATGGCACTCGCTAGGTGGCGCCATTCCAGCATTTAGGCTCCAGTGAATATATGTAGAAACATTTAGATTTACTACAAATTCACTGTCACTCATATCCATGACAGAGCAGCTATGACTGAATCCTGTTTAACATATATATGTGTCAAAAATAAACATGTCAAACGGCATTGTGAGCAGTTGCAGTAAAGTGTGATTGGTGCATTTCCCCACGAACATGCTAAAGAACCCTTTTCATCAGTTTCCGTAGTGTAGTGGTTATCACGTTTGCCTCACACGCGCAAGGTCCCCTGTTCAAAACTGGGCGGAAACATGTTTCTTTGTTCGTGTTTACTTCACACAATCAAACTCTGCTGAGTTAAAATCTCAATTACTTGCATGGAAATCTCCCTGTCGTGAAATTGTGGCTAGGCCTACCGAAGTGTCCATAGTACATGCGCCTAACACACATAATTGATTATATTGTAATAAAAAAAAATTTAAATGTTTACGTAATTCTTATTAGCTAATTGTTGTTCTTAGCCTCATTGTTCTTACCTTAGATGAGCCTCAACCTCTTAGCCTCGTTGTTGTTTTAAGGTCCTGGATCTGTCTTACGTTCCTCCTTCCTTCCTACGTTCCTGGATCCTGAGGTAGGTGATCATATCATCA
Source organism: Sander lucioperca (assembly GCF_008315115.2). Taxonomy (NCBI): domain Eukaryota; kingdom Metazoa; phylum Chordata; class Actinopteri; order Perciformes; family Percidae; genus Sander; species Sander lucioperca. The sequence goes on along the minus strand of NC_050191.1, from coordinate 24,833,592 downwards.
CTGTAAAGCTCTCTTTGATAGCAGGAACATGCTCAGTGCTGCTGTAAAACTTTTGTCTTTCTTGGACTATATGGACTCTGATAGTTTTTTTCGTAAAAACGCATATCTTTTGCTATGGTTAGGTCTCGTATCCACACTACGCCGGCAAACGTAGTAGTGTCGATGTAGCCTTGGTAAATAATTAGCACCTGATAGATAAATCTCCCCGTCGGGGAATCGGACCCCGGTCTACCGCGTGACAGGCGGAGATACTGTCCACTATACTAACGAGGACTGCCCAAATCCTAGATTTGGCATGGCACTCGCTAGGTGGCGCCATTCCAGCATTTAGGCTCCAGTGAATATATGTAGAAACATTTAGATTTACTACAAATTCACTGTCACTCATATCCATGACAGAGCAGCTATGACTGAATCCTGTTTAACATATATATGTGTCAAAAATAAACATGTCAAACGGCATTGTGAACATTTGCAGTAAAATGTGATTGGTGCATTTCCCCACGAACATGCTAAAGAACCCTTTTCATAAGTTTCCGTAGTGTAGTGGTTATCACGTTCGCCTCACACGCGAAAGGTCCCCTGTTCGAAACTGGGCGGAAACACGTTTCTTTGTTCGTGTTTACTTCACACAATCAAACTCTGATGAGTTAAAATCTCAATTACTTGCATGGAAATCTCCCTGTCGTGAAATTGTGGCTAGGCCTACCGAAGTGTCCATAGTACATTCGCCTAACACACAAAATGTCTCTTATACTCTCATTGTTGTTCTTAGCCTCATTGTTCTTACCTTAGCTGAGCCTCAACCTCTTAGCCTCATTGTTGTTGTTTTAAGTTCCTGGATCCTGAGGTAGGTGATCATATCGTCATTGTAAAGCTCTCTTTGATAGCAGGAACATGCTCAATGCTGCTGTAAAACTTTTGTCTTTCTTGGACTATATCCACTTTAATACCATTTTCCTTAAAAAAGCATATTTTTTGCTATGTTTAGGCCTTGTATCCACACTACTCCGGCATTTCCGCAACCCTTACACAAAGACATTTGGAAACATTGCTCACCCCGTTTAAGTTTGAAAACTGCAGGGATGCGTTGTAGTTTGTACAGGCAGAACCGGAGAAATTTGGAAACGAATGCAGACACCCACGTCAGTCAGTTTCATCGGTTAGGTAAGCTTACATGCCTTTCAGTAGCAGTTCCACCTCATGGTTGGTCCAAGCAAATAAATCCCTGGGCTTACTTTTCGCCATTGTTGTTCTTTCTCCAAATTCTTATCAGTATTTAAATAACATAATTGAGCATATATTAATAAAAACATATTTCAACGTTTATGTATATTCTTATACTCTCATTGTTGTTCTTAGCCTCATTGTTCTTACCTTAGCTGAGCCTCAACCTTTTAGCCTCATTGTTGTTGTTTTACGTTCCTGGATCCGTCTTACGTTCCTTCTTCCTTCCTACGTATTTAAATAACATAATTGAGCATATTTTAATAAAAAAATATTTAAATGTTTATGTAATTCTTAAGGTCCACTGTTCGAAACTGGGCAGAAACACATTTCTTTGTTCGTGTTTACTTCGCACAATCAAACTCTGCTGAGTTAAAATCTCAATAACCTGCATGGAAAACTCCCTGTCGTGAAATTGTGGCTAGGCCTACCGAAGTGTCCATAGTATGTTATTTAACATTATATTAAATAACCTATTTGAGCACATTGTAATTAAAAAATATTTTATGTAATTCTTATACTCTCATTGTTGTTCTTAGCCTCATTGTTCTTACCTTAGCTGAGCCTCAACCTCTTAGCCTCATTGTTGTTGTTTTACGTTCCTGGATCCTGAGGTAGGTGATCATATCGTCATTGTAAAGCTCTCTTTGATAGCAGGAACATGCTCAATGCTGCTGTAAAACTTTTGTCTTTCTTGGACTATATCCACTTTAATACTGTTTTCCTTAAAAAAGCATATCTTTTGCTATGTTTAGGCCTTGTATCCACACTACTCCGGCATTTCCGCGACCCTTACACAAAGACATTTGGAAACATTGATCACCCCGTTTAAGTTTGAAAACTGCAGGGTTGCGTTGTAGTCTGTACAGGCAGAACCGGAGAACTTTGGAAACGAATGCAGACACACACGTCAGTGAGTTTCATCGGTAAGGTAAGCTTACATGCCTTTCAGTAGCAGTTCCACCTCATGGTTGGTCCAAGCAAATAAATCCCTGGGCTTACTTTTCGCCATTGTTGTTCTTTCTCCAAATTCTTATCAGTATTTAAATAACATAATTGAGCATATATTAATAAAAAAATATTTCAATGTTTATGTATATTCTTATACTCTCATTGTTGTTCTTAGCCTCATTGTTCTTACCGTAGCTGAGCCTCAACCTCTTAGCCTCATTGTTGTTGTTTTACGTTCCTGGATCCGTCTTACATTCCTGCTTCCTTCCTACGTATTTAAATAACATAATTGAGCATATTGTAATAAAAAAAAATTAAAATGTTCATGTAATTCTTATTAGCTAATTGTTGTTCTTAGCCTCATTGTTCTTACCTTAGATGAGCCTCAACCTCTTAGCCTCGTTGTTGTTTTAAGGTCCTGGATCTGTCTTACGTTCCTCCTTCCTTCCTACGTTCCTGGATCCTGAGGTAGGTGATCATATCGTCACTGTAAAGCTCTCTTTGATAGCAGGAACATGCTCAGTGCTGCTGTAAAACTTTTGTCTTTCTTGGACTATATGGACTCTGATAGTTTTTTTCGTAAAAACGCATATCTTTTGCTATGGTTAGGTCTCGTATCCACACTACGCCGGCAAACGTAGTAGTGTCGATGTAGCCTTGGTAAATAATTAGCACCTGATAGATAAATCTCCCCGTCGGGGAATCGGACCCCGGTCTACCGCGTGACAGGCGGAGATACTGTCCACTATACTAACGAGGACTGCCCAAATCCTAGATTTGGCATGGCACTCGCTAGGTGGCGCCATTCCAGCATTTAGGCTCCAGTGAATATATGTAGAAACATTTAGATTTACTACAAATTCACTGTCACTCATATCCATGACAGAGCAGCTATGACTGAATCCTGTTTAACATATATATGTGTCAAAAATAAACATGTCAAACGGCATTGTGAACATTTGCAGTAAAATGTGATTGGTGCATTTCCCCACGAACATGCTAAAGAACCCTTTTCATAAGTTTCCGTAGTGTAGTGGTTATCACGTTCGCCTCACACGCGAAAGGTCCCCTGTTCGAAACTGGGCGGAAACACGTTTCTTTGTTCGTGTTTACTTCACACAATCAAACTCTGTTGAGTTAAAATCTCAATTACTTGCATGGAAATCTCCCTGTCGTGAAATTGTGGCTAGGCCTACCGAAGTGTCCATAGTACATTCGCCTAACACACAAAATGTCTCTTATACTCTCATTGTTGTTCTTAGCCTCATTGTTCTTACCTTAGCTGAGCCTCAACCTCTTAGCCTCATTGTTGTTGTTTTAAGTTCCTGGATCCTGAGGTAGGTGATCATATCGTCATTGTAAAGCTCTCTTTGATAGCAGGAACATGCTCAATGCTGCTGTAAAACTTTTGTCTTTCTTGGACTATATCCACTTTAATACCATTTTCCTTAAAAAAGCATATTTTTTGCTATGTTTAGGCCTTGTATCCACACTACTCCGGCATTTCCGCGACCCTTACACAAAGACATTTGGAAACATTGCTCACCCCGTTTAAGTTTGAAAACTGCAGGGATGCGTTGTAGTTTGTACAGGCAGAACCGGAGAAATTTGGAAACGAATGCAGACACCCACGTCAGTCAGTTTCATCGGTTAGGTAAGCTTACATGCCTTTCAGTAGCAGTTCCACCTCATGGTTGGTCCAAGCAAATAAATCCCTGGGCTTACTTTTCGCCATTGTTGTTCTTTCTCCAAATTCTTATCAGTATTTAAATAACATAATTGAGCATATATTAATAAAAACATATTTCAACGTTTATGTATATTCTTATACTCTCATTGTTGTTCTTAGCCTCATTGTTCTTACCTTAGCTGAGCCTCAACCTTTTAGCCTCATTGTTGTTATTTTACGTTCCTGGATCCGTCTTACGTTCCTTCTTCCTTCCTACGTATTTAAATAACATAATTGAGCATATTTTAATAAAAAAATATTTAAATGTTTATGTAATTCTTAAGGTCCACTGTTCGAAACTGGGCAGAAACACATTTCTTTGTTCGTGTTTACTTCGCACAATCAAACTCTGCTGAGTTAAAATCTCAATAACCTGCATGGAAAACTCCCTGTCGTGAAATTGTGGCTAGGCCTACCGAAGTGTCCATAGTATGTTATTTAACATTATATTAAATAACATATTTGAGCACATTGTAATTAAAAAATATTTTATGTAATTCTTATACTCTCATTGTTGTTCTTAGCCTCATTGTTCTTACCTTAGCTGAGCCTCAACCTCTTAGCCTCATTGTTGTTGTTTTACGTTCCTGGATCCTGAGGTAGGTGATCATATCGTCATTGTAAAGCTCTCTTTGATAGCAGGAACATGCTCAATGCTGCTGTAAAACTTTTGTCTTTCTTGGACTATATCCACTTTAATACTGTTTTCCTTAAAAAAGCATGTCTTTTGCTATGTTTAGGCCTTGTATCCACACTACTCCGGCATTTCCGCGACCCTTACACAAAGACATTTGGAAACATTGATCACCCCGTTTAAGTTTGAAAACTGCAGGGTTGCGTTGTAGTCTGTACAGGCAGAACCGGAGAACTTTGGAAACGAATGCAGACACACACGTCAGTGAGTTTCATCGGTAAGGTAAGCTTACATGCCTTTCAGTAGCAGTTCCACCTCATGGTTGGTCCAAGCAAATAAATCCCTGGGCTTACTTTTCGCCATTGTTGTTCTTTCTCCAAATTCTTATCAGTATTTAAATAACATAATTGAGCATATATTAATAAAAAAATATTTCAATGTTTATGTATATTCTTATACTGTCATTGTTGTTCTTAGCCTCATTGTTCTTACCTTAGCTGAGCCTCAACCTCTTAGCCTCATTGTTGTTGTTTTACGTTCCTGGATCCGTCTTACATTCCTGCTTCCTTCCTACGTATTTAAATAACATAATTGAGCATATTGTAATAAAAAAAAATTAAAATGTTCATGTAATTCTTATTAGCTAATTGTTGTTCTTAGCCTCATTGTTCTTATCTTAGATGAGCCTCAACCTCTTAGCTTCGTTGTTGTTTTAAGGTCCTGGATATGTCTTACGTTCCTCCTTCCTTCCTACGTTCCTGGATCCTGAGGTAGGTGATCATATCGTCACTGTAAAGCTCTCTTTGACAGCAGGAACATGCTCAGTGCTGCTGTAAAACTTTTGTCTTTCTTGGACTATATGGACTCTGATAGTTTTTTTCTTAAAAACGCATATCTTTTGCTATGGTTAAGTCTCGAATCCACACTACGCCGGCAAACGTAGTAGTGTCGATGTAGCCTTGGTAAATAATTAGCAGCTGATAGATAAATCTCCCCGTAGAGGAATCGGACCCCGGTCTTCCGCGTGACAGGCGGAGATACTGTCCACTATACTAACGAGGACTGCCCAAACCCTAGATTTGGCATGGCACTCGCTAGGTGGCGCCATTCCAGCATTTAGGCTACAGTGAATATATGTAGAAACATTTAGATTTACTACAAATTCACTGTCACTCATATCCATGACAGAGCAGCTATGACTGAATCCTGTTTAACATATCTATGTGTCAAAAATAAACATGTCAAACGGCATTGTGAGCAGTTGCAGTAAAGTGTGATTGGTGCATTTCCCCACGAACATGCTAAAGAACCCTTTTCATCAGTTTCCGTAGTGTAGTGGTTATCACGTTCGCCTCACACGCGAAAGGTCCCCTGTTCGAAACTGGGCGGAAACACGTTTCTTTGTTCGTGTTTACTTCACACAATCAAACTCTGCTGAGTTAAAATCTCAATTACTTGCATGGAAATCTCCCTGTCGTGAAATTGTGGCTAGGGCTACCGAAGTGTCCATAGTACATGCGCCTAACACACATAATTGATTATATTGTAATAAAAAAAAATTTAAATGTTTACGTAATTCTTATTAGCTAATTGTTGTTCTTAGCCTCATTGTTCTTACCTTAGCTGAGCCTCAACCTCTTAGCCTCATTGTTGTTGTTTTAAGTTCCTGGATCCTGAGGTAGGTGATCATATCGTCATTGTAAAGCTCTCTTTGATAGCAGGAACATGCTCAATGCTGCTGTAAAACTTTTGTCTTTCTTGGACTATATCCACTTTAATACCATTTTCCTTAAAAAAGCATATTTTTTGCTATGTTTAGGCCTTGTATCCACACTACTCTGGCATTTCCGCGACCCTTACACAAAGACATTTGGAAACATTGCTCACCCCGTTTAAGTTTGAAAACTGCAGGGATGCGTTGTAGTTTGTACAGGCAGAACCGGAGAAATTTGGAAACGAATGCAGACACCCACGTCAGTCAGTTTCATCGGTTAGGTAAGCTTACATGCCTTTCAGTAGCAGTTCCACCTCATGGTTGGTCCAAGCAAATAAATCCCTGGGCTTACTTTTCGCCATTGTTGTTCTTTCTCCAAATTCTTATCAGTATTTAAATAACATAATTGAGCATATATTAATAAAAACATATTTCAACGTTTATGTATATTCTTATACTCTCATTGTTGTTCTTAGCCTCATTGTTCTTACCTTAGCTGAGCCTCAACCTTTTAGCCTCATTGTTGTTGTTTTACGTTCCTGGATCCGTCTTACGTTCCTTCTTCCTTCCTACGTATTTAAATAACATAAGTGAGCATATTTTAATAAAAAAATATTTAAATGTTTATGTAATTCTTAAGGTCCACTGTTCGAAACTGGGCAGAAACACATTTCTTTGTTCGTGTTTACTTCGCACAATCAAACTCTGCTGAGTTAAAATCTCAATAACCTGCATGGAAAACTCCCTGTCGTGAAATTGTGGCTAGGCCTACCGAAGTGTCCATAGTATGTTATTTAACATTATATTAAATAACATATTTGAGCACATTGTAATTAAAAAATATTTTATGTAATTCTTATACTCTCATTGTTGTTCTTAGCCTCATTGTTCTTACCTTAGCTGAGCCTCAACCTCTTAGCCTCATTGTTGTTGTTTTACGTTCCTGGATCCTGAGGTAGGTGATCATATCGTCATTTTAAAGCTCTCTTTGATAGCAGGAACATGCTCAATGCTGCTGTAAAACTTTTGTCTTTCTTGGACTATATCCACTTTAATACTGTTTTCCTTAAAAAAGCATATCTTTTGCTATGTTTAGGCCTTGTATCCACACTACTCCGGCATTTCCGCGACCCTTACACAAAGACATTTGGAAACATTGATCACCCCGTTTAAGTTTGAAAACTGCAGGGTTGCGTTGTAGTCTGTACAGGCAGAACCGGAGAACTTTGGAAACGAATGCAGACACACACGTCAGTGAGTTTCATCGGTAAGGTAAGCTTACATGCCTTTCAGTAGCAGTTCCACCTCATGGTTGGTCCAAGCAAATAAATCCCTGGGCTTACTTTTCGCCATTGTTGTTCTTTCTCCAAATTCTTATCAGTATTTAAATAACATAATTGAGCATATATTAATAAAAAAATATTTCAATGTTTATGTATATTCTTATACTCTCATTGTTGTTCTTAGCCTCATTGTTCTTACCTTAGCTGAGCCTCAACCTCTTAGCCTCATTGTTGTTGTTTTACGTTCCTGGATCCGTCTTACATTCCTGCTTCCTTCCTACATATTTAAATAACATAATTGAGCATATTGTAATAAAAAAAAATTAAAATGTTCATGTAATTCTTATTAGCTAATTGTTGTTCTTAGCCTCATTGTTCTTATCTTAGATGAGCCTCAACCTCTTAGCTTCGTTGTTGTTTTAAGGTCCTGGATCTGTCTTACGTTCCTCCTTCCTTCCTACGTTCCTGGATCCTGAGGTAGGTGATCATATCGTCACTGTAAAGCTCTCTTTGATAGCAGGAACATGCTCAGTGCTGCTGTAAAACTTTTGTCTTTCTTGGACTATATGGACTCTGATAGTTTTTTTCTTAAAAACGCATATCTTTTGCTATGGTTAAGTCTCGAATCCACACTACGCCGGCAAACGTAGTAGTGTCGATGTAGCCTTGGTAAATAATTAGCAGCTGATAGATAAATCTCCCCGTAGGGGAATCGGACCCCGGTCTTCCGCGTGACAGGCGGAGATACTGTCCACTATACTAACGAGGACTGCCCAAACCCTAGATTTGGCATGGCACTCGCTAGGTGGCGCCATTCCAGCATTTAGGCTACAGTGAATATATGTAGAAACATTTAGATTTACTACAAATTCACTGTCACTCATATCCATGACAGAGCAGCTATGACTGAATCCTGTTTAACATATCTATGTGTCAAAAATAAACATGTCAAACGGCATTGTGAGCAGTTGCAGTAAAGTGTGATTGGTGCATTTCCCCACGAACATGCTAAAGAACCCTTTTCATCAGTTTCCGTAGTGTAGTGGTTATCACGTTCGCCTCACACGCGAAAGGTCCCCTGTTCGAAACTGGGCGGAAACACGTTTCTTTGTTCGTGTTTACTTCACACAATCAAACTCTGCTGAGTTAAAATCTCAATTACTTGCATGGAAATCTCCCTGTCGTGAAATTGTGGCTAGGCCTACCGAAGTGTCCATAGTACATGCGCCTAACACACATAATGTCTCTTATACTCTCATCGTTGTTCTTAGCCTCATTGTTCTTACCTTAGCTGAGCCTCAACCTCTTAGCCTCATTGTTGTTGTTTTACGTTCCTGGATCCTGAGGTAGGTGATCATATCGTCATTGTAAATCTCTCTTTGATAGCAGGAACATGCTCAATGCTGCTGTAAAACTTTTGTCTTTCTTGGACTATATCCACTTTAATACTGTTTTCCTTAAAAAAGCATATCTTTTGCTATGTTTAGGCCTTGTATCCACACTACTCCGGCATTTCCGCGACCCTTACACAAAGACATTTGGAAACATTGATCACCCCGTTTAAGTTTGAAAACTGCAGGGTTGCGTTGTAGTCTGTACAGGCAGAACCGGAGAACTTTGGAAACGAATGCAGACACACACGTCAGTGAGTTTCATCGGTAAGGTAAGCTTACATGCCTTTCAGTAGCAGTTCCACCTCATGGTTGGTCCAAGCAAATAAATCCCTGGGCTTACTTTTCGCCATTGTTGTTCTTTCTCCAAATTCTTATCAGTATTTAAATAACATAATTGAGCATATATTAATAAAAAAATATTTCAATGTTTATGTATATTCTTATACTCTCATTGTTGTTCTTAGCCTCATTGTTCTTACCTTAGCTGAGCCTCAACCTCTTAGCCTCATTGTTGTTGTTTTACGTTCCTGGATCCGTCTTACATTCCTGCTTCCTTCCTACATATTTAAATAACATAATTGAGCATATTGTAATAAAAAAAAATTAAAATGTTCATGTAATTCTTATTAGCTAATTGTTGTTCTTAGCCTCATTGTTCTTATCTTAGATGAGCCTCAACCTCTTAGCTTCGTTGTTGTTTTAAGGTCCTGGATCTGTCTTACGTTCCTCCTTCCTTCCTACGTTCCTGGATCCTGAGGTAGGTGATCATATCGTCACTGTAAAGCTCTCTTTGATAGCAGGAACATGCTCAGTGCTGCTGTAAAACTTTTGTCTTTCTTGGACTATATGGACTCTGATAGTTTTTTTCTTAAAAACGCATATCTTTTGCTATGGTTAAGTCTCGAATCCACACCACGCCGGCAAACGTAGTAGTGTCGATGTAGCCTTGGTAAATAATTAGCAGCTGATAGATAAATCTCCCCGTCGGGGAATCGGACCCCGGTCTTCCGCGTGACAGGCGGAGATACTGTCCACTATACTAACGAGGACTGCCCAAACCCTAGATTTGGCATGGCACTCGCTAGGTGGCGCCATTCCAGCATTTAGGCTACAGTGAATATATGTAGAAACATTTAGATTTACTACAAATTCACTGTCACTCATATCCATGACAGAGCAGCTATGACTGAATCCTGTTTAACATATCTATGTGTCAAAAATAAACATGTCAAACGGCATTGTGAGCAGTTGCAGTAAAGTGTGATTGGTGCATTTCCCCACGAACATGCTAAAGAACCCTTTTCATCAGTTTCCGTAGTGTAGTGGTTATCACGTTTGCCTCACACGCGAAAGGTCCCCTGTTCGAAACTGGGCGGAAACACATTTCTTTGTTGGTGTTTACTTCACACAATCAAACTCTGCTGAGTTAAAATCTCAATTACTTGCATGGAAATCTCCCTGTCGTGAAATTGTGGCTAGGCCTACCGAAGTGTCCATAGTACATGCGCCTAACACACATGATTGAATATATTGTAATAAAAAAAAATTTAAATGTTTACGTAATTCTTATTAGCTAATTGTCTCTTTGATAGCAGGAACATGCTCAATGCTGCTGTAAAACTTTTGTCTTTCTTGGACTATATCCACTTTAATACCATTTTCCTTAAAAAAGCATATTTTTTGCTATGTTTAGGCCTTGTATCCACACTACTCCGGCATTTTCGCAAACCTTACACAAAGACATTTGGAAACATTGCTCACCCCGTTTAAGTTTGAAAACTGCAGGGATGCGTTGTAGTTTGTACAGGCAGAACCGGAGAAATTTGGAAACGAATGCAGACACCCACGTCAGTCAGTTTCATCGGTTAGGTAAGCTTACATGCCTTTCAGTAGCAGTTCCACCTCATGGTTGGTCCAAGCAAATAAATCCCTGGGCTTACTTTTCGCCATTGTTGTTCTTTCTCCAAATTCTTATCAGTATTTAAATAACATAATTGAGCATATATTAATAAAAACATATTTCAACGTTTATGTATATTCTTATACTCTCATTGTTGTTCTTAGCCTCATTGTTCTTACCTTAGCTGAGCCTCAACCTTTTAGCCTCATTGTTGTTGTTTTACGTTCCTGGATCCGTCTTACGTTCCTTCTTCCTTCCTACGTATTTAAATAACATAATTGAGCATATTTTAATAAAAAAATATTTAAATGTTTATGTAATTCTTAAGGTCCACTGTTCGAAACTGGGCAGAAACACATTTCTTTGTTCGTGTTTACTTCGCACAATCAAACTCTGCTGAGTTAAAATCTCAATAACCTGCATGGAAAACTCCCTGTCGTGAAATTGTGGCTAGGCCTACCGAAGTGTCCATAGTATGTTATTTAACATTATATTAAATAACATATTTGAGCACATTGTAATTAAAAAATATTTTATGTAATTCTTATACTCTCATTGTTGTTCTTAGCCTCATTGTTCTTACCTTAGCTGAGCCTCAACCTCTTAGCCTCATTGTTGTTGTTTTACGTTCCTGGATCCTGAGGTAGGTGATCATATCGTCATTGTAAAGCTCTCTTTGATAGCAGGAACATGCTCAATGCTGCTGTAAAACTTTTGTCTTTCTTGGACTATATCCACTTTAATACTGTTTTCCTTAAAAAAGCATATCTTTTGCTATGTTTAGGCCTTGTATCCACACTACTCCGGCAATTCCGCGACCCTTACACAAAGACATTTGGAAACATTGATCACCCCGTTTAAGTTTGAAAACTGCAGGGTTGCGTTGTAGTCTGTACAGGCAGAGCCGGAGAACTTTGGAAACGAATGCAGACACACACGTCAGTGAGTTTCATCGGTAAGGTAAGCTTACATGCCTTTCAGTAGCAGTTCCACCTCATGGTTGGTCCAAGCAAATAAATCCCTGGGCTTACTTTTCGCCATTGTTGTTCTTTCTCCAAATTCTTATCAGTATTTAAATAACATAATTGAGCATATATTAATAAAAAAATATTTCAATGTTTATGTATATTCTTATACTCTCATTGTTGTTCTTAGCCTCATTGTTCTTACCTTAGCTGAGCCTCAACCTCTTAGCCTCATTGTTGTTGTTTTACGTTCCTGGATCCGTCTTACATTCCTGCTTCCTTCCTACATATTTAAATAACATAATTGAGCATATTGTAATAAAAAAAAATTAAAATGTTCATGTAATTCTTATTAGCTAATTGTTGTTCTTAGCCTCATTGTTCTTATCTTAGATGAGCCTCAACCTCTTAGCTTCGTTGTTGTTTTAAGGTCCTGGATCTGTCTTACGTTCCTCCTTCCTTCCTACGTTCCTGGATCCTGAGGTAGGTGATCATATCGTCACTGTAAAGCTCTCTTTGATAGCAGGAACATGCTCAGTGCTGCTGTAAAACTTTTGTCTTTCTTGGACTATATGGACTCTGATAGTTTTTTTCTTAAAAACGCATATCTTTTGCTATGGTTAAGTCTCGAATCCACACTACGCCGGAAAACGTAGTAGTGTCGATGTAGCCTTGGTAAATAATTAGCAGCTGATAGATAAATCTCCCCGTAGGGGAATCGGACCCCGGTCTTCCGCGTGACAGGCGGAGATACTGTCCACTATACTAACGAGGACTGCCCAAACCCTAGATTTGGCATGGCACTCACTAGGTGGCGCCATTCCAGCATTTAGGCTACAGTGAATATATGTAGAAACATTTAGATTTACTACAAATTCACTGTCACTCATATCCATGACAGAGCAGCTATGACTGAATCCTGTTTAACATATCTATGTGTCAAAAATAAACATGTCAAACGGCATTGTGAGCAGTTGCAGTAAAGTGTGATTGGTGCATTTCCCCACGAACATGCTAAAGGACCCTTTTCATCAGTTTCCGTAGTGTAGTGGTTATCACGTTCGCCTCACACGCGAAAGGTCCCCTGTTCGAAACTGGGCGGAAACACGTTTCTTTGTTCGTGTTTACTTCACACAATCAAACTCTGCTGAGTTAAAATCTCAATTACTTGCATGGAAATCTCCCTGTCGTGAAATTGTGGCTAGGCCTACCGAAGTGTCCATAGTACATGCGCCTAACACACATAATTGATTATATTGTAATAAAAAAAAATTAAAATGTTTACGTAATTCTTATTAGCTAATTGTTGTTCTTAGCCTCATTGTTCTTACCTTAGCTGAGCCTCAACCTCTTAGCCTCATTGTTGTTGTTTTAAGTTCCTGGATCCTGAGGTAGGTGATCATATCGTCATTGTAAAGCTCTCTTTGATAGCAGGAACATGCTCAATGCTGCTGTAAAACTTTTGTCTTTCTTGGACTATATCCACTTTAATACCATTTTCCTTAAAAAAGCATATTTTTTGCTATGTTTAGGCCTTGTATCCACACTACTCCGGCATTTTCGCAAACCTTACACAAAGACATTTGGAAACATTGCTCACCCCGTTTAAGTTTGAAAACTGCAGGGATGCGTTGTAGTTTGTACAGGCAGAACCGGAGAAATTTGGAAACGAATGCAGACACCCACGTCAGTCAGTTTCATCGGTTAGGTAAGCTTACATGCCTTTCAGTAGCAGTTCCACCTCATGGTTGGTCCAAGCAAATAAATCCCTGGGCTTACTTTTCGCCATTGTTGTTCTTTCTCCAAATTCTTATCAGTATTTAAATAACATAATTGAGCATATATTAATAAAAACATATTTCAACGTTTATGTATATTCTTATACTCTCATTGTTGTTCTTAGCCTCATTGTTCTTACCTTAGCTGAGCCTCAACCTTTTAGCCTCATTGTTGTTGTTTTACGTTCCTGGATCCGTCTTACGTTCCTTCTTCCTTCCTACGTATTTAAATAACATAATTGAGCATATTTTAATAAAAAAATATTTAAATGTTTATGTAATTCTTAAGGTCCACTGTTCGAAACTGGGCAGAAACACATTTCTTTGTTCGTGTTTACTTCGCACAATCAAACTCTGCTGAGTTAAAATCTCAATAACCTGCATGGAAAACTCCCTGTCGTGAAATTGTGGCTAGGCCTACCGAAGTGTCCATAGTATGTTATTTAACATTATATTAAATAACATATTTGAGCACATTGTAATTAAAAAATATTTTATGTAATTCTTATACTCTCATTGTTGTTCTTAGCCTCATTGTTCTTACCTTAGCTGAGCCTCAACCTCTTAGCCTCATTGTTGTTGTTTTACGTTCCTGGATCCTGAGGTAGGTGATCATATCGTCATTGTAAAGCTCTCTTTGATAGCAGGAACATGCTCAATGCTGCTGTAAAACTTTTGTCTTTCTTGGACTATATCCACTTTAATACTGTTTTCCTTAAAAAAGCATATCTTTTGCTATGTTTAGGCCTTGTATCCACACTACTCCGGCATTTCCGCGACCCTTACACAAAGACATTTGGAAACATTGATCACCCCGTTTAAGTTTGAAAACTGCAGGGTTGCGTTGTAGTCTGTACAGGCAGAGCCGGAGAACTTTGGAAACGAATGCAGACACACACGTCAGTGAGTTTCATCGGTAAGGTAAGCTTACATGCCTTTCAGTAGCAGTTCCACCTCATGGTTGGTCCAAGCAAATAAATCCCTGGGCTTACTTTTCGCCATTGTTGTTCTTTCTCCAAATTCTTATCAGTATTTAAATAACATAATTGAGCATATATTAATAAAAAAATATTTCAATGTTTATGTATATTCTTATACTCTCATTGTTGTTCTTAGCCTCATTGTTCTTACCTTAGCTGAGCCTCAACCTCTTAGCCTCATTGTTGTTGTTTTACGTTCCTGGATCCGTCTTACATTCCTGCTTCCTTCCTACATATTTAAATAACATAATTGAGCATATTGTAATAAAAAAAAATTAAAATGTTCATGTAATTCTTATTAGCTAATTGTTGTTCTTTGCCTCATTGTTCTTATCTTAGATGAGCCTCAACCTCTTAGCTTCGTTGTTGTTTTAAGGTCCTGGATCTGTCTTACGTTCCTCCTTCCTTCCTACGTTCCTGGATCCTGAGGTAGGTGATCATATCGTCACTGTAAAGCTCTCTTTGATAGCAGGAACATGCTCAGTGCTGCTGTAAAACTTTTGTCTTTCTTGGACTATATGGACTCTGATAGTTTTTTTCTTAAAAATGCATATCTTTTGCTATGGTTAGGTCTCGTATCCACACTACGCCGGCAAACGTAGTAGTGTCGATGTAGCCTTGGTAAATAATTAGCAGCTGATAGATAAATCTCCCCGTCGGGGAATCAGACCCCGGTCTTCCGCGTGACAGGCGGAGATACTGTCCACTATACTAACGAGGACTGCCCAAACCCTAGATTTGGCATGGCACTCGCTAGGTGGCGCCATTCCAGCATTTAGGCTACAGTGAATATATGTAGAAACATTTAGATTTACTACAAATTCACTGTCACTCATATCCATGACAGAGCAGCTATGACTGAATCCTGTTTAACATATATATGTGTCAAAAATAAACATGTCAAACGGCATTGTGAACATTTGCAGTAAAGTGTGATTGGTGCATTTCCCCACGAACATGCTAAAGAACCCTTTTCATCAGTTTCCGTAGTGTAGTGGTTATCACATTGGCCTCACACGCGAAAGGTCCCCTGTTCGAAACTGGGCGGAAACACGTTTCTTTGTCTGTGTTTACTTCACACAATCAAACTCTGCTGAGTTAAAATCTCAATTACTTGCATTGAAATCTCCCTGTCGTGAAATTGTGGCTAGGCCTACCTTAGTGTCCATAGTATGTTATTTAACATTATATTAAATAACATATTTGAGCACATTGTAATTAAAAAATATTTTATGTAATTCTTATACTCTCATTGTTGTTCTTAGCCTCATTGTTCTTACCTTAGCTGAGCCTCAACCTCTTAGCCTCATTATTGTTGTTTTACGTTCCTGGATCCTGAGGTAGGTGATCATATCGTCATTGTAAAGCTCTCTTTGATAGCAGGAACATGCTCAATGCTGCTGTAAAACTTTTGTCTTTCTTGGACTATATCCACTTTAATACTGTTTTCCTTAAAAAAGCATATCTTTTGCTATGTTTAGGCCTTGTATCCACACTACTCCGGCATTTCCGTGACCCTTACACAAAGACATTTGGAAACATTGATCACCCCGTTTAAGTTTGAAAACTGCAGGGTTGCGTTGTAGTCTGTACAGGCAGAACCGGAGAACTTTGGAAACGAATGCAGACACCCACATCAGTGAGTTTCATCGGTAAGGTAAGCTTACATGCCTTTCAGTAGCAGTTCCACCTCATGGTTGGTCCAAGCAAATAAATCCCTGGGCTTACTTTTCGCCATTGTTGTTCTTTCTCCAAATTCTTATCAGTATTTAAATAACATAATTGAGCATATATTAATAAAAAAATATTTCAATGTTTATGTATATTCTTATACTCTCATTGTTGTTCTTAGCCTCATTGTTCTTACCTTAGCTGAGCCTCAACCTCTGAGCCTCATTGTTGTTGTTTTACGTTCCTGGATCCGTCTTACATTCCTGCTTCCTTCCTACGTATTTAAATAACATAATTGAGCATATTGTAATAAAAAAAAATTAAAATGTTCATGTAATTCTTATTAGCTAATTGTTGTTCTTAGCCTCATTGTTCTTATCTTAGATGAGCCTCAACCTCTTAGCTTCGTTGTTGTTTTAAGGTCCTGGATCTGTCTTACGTTCCTCCTTCCTTCCTACGTTCCTGGATCCTGAGGTAGGTGATCATATCGTCACTGTAAAGCTCTCTTTGATAGCAGGAACATGCTCAGTGCTGCTGTAAAACTTTTGTCTTTCTTGGACTATATGGACTCTGATAGTTTTTTTCTTAAAAACGCATATCTTTTGCTATGGTTAGGTCTCGTATCCACACTACGCCGGCAAACGTAGTAGTGTCGATGTAGCCTTGGTAAATAATTAGCAGCTGATAGATAAATCTCCCCGTAGGGGAATCGGACCCCGGTCTTCCGCGTGACAGGCGGAAATACTGTCCACTATACTAACGAGGACTGCCCAAACCCTAGATTTGGCATGGCACTCGCTAGGTGGCGCCATTCCAGCATTTAGGCTACAGTGAATATATGTAGAAACATTTAGATTTACTACAAATTCACTGTTACTCATATCCATGACAGAGCAGCTATGACTGAATCCTGTTTAACATATCTATGTGTCAAAAATAAACATGTCAAACGGCATTGTGAACATTTGCAGTAAAGTGTGATTGGTGCATTTCCCCACGAACATGCTAAAGAACCCTTTTCATCAGTTTCCGTAGTGTAGTGGTTATCACGTTCGCCTCACACGCGAAAGGTCCCCTGTACGAAACTGGGCGGAAACACGTTTCTTTGTTCGTGTTTACTTCACACAATCAAACTCTGCTGAGTTAAAATCTCAATTACTTGCATGGAAATCTCCCTGTCGTGAAATTGTGGCTAGGCCTACCAAAGTGTCCATAGTACATTTGCCTAACACACAAAATGTCTCTTATACTCTCATTGTTGTTCTTAGCCTCATTGTTCTTACCTTAGCTGAGCCTCAACCTCTTAGCCTCATTGTTGTTGTTTTAAGTTCCTGGATCCTGAGGTAGGTGATCATATCATCATTGTAAAGTTCTCTTTGATAGCAGGAACATGCTCAATGCTGCTGTAAAACTTTTGTCTTTCTTGGACTATATCCACTTTAATACCATTTTCCTTAAAAAAGCATATTTTTTGCTATGTTTAGGCCTTGTATCCACACTACTCCGGCATTTCCGCGACCCTTACACAAAGACATTTGGAAACATTGCTCACCCCGTTTAAGTTTGAAAACTGCAGGGATGCGTTGTAATTTGTACAGGCAGAACCGGAGAAATTTGGAAACGAATGCAGACACCCACGTCAGTCAGTTTCATCGGTTAGGTAAGCTTACATGCCTTTCAGTAGCAGTTCCACCTCATGGTTGGTCCAAGCAAATAAATCCCTAGGCTTACTTTTCGCCATTGTTGTTCTTTCTCCAAATTCTTATCAGTATTTAAATAACATAATTGAGCATATATTAATAAAAAAATATTTCAACGTTTATGTATATTCTTATACTCTCATTGTTGTTCTTAGCCTCATTGTTGTTGTTTTACGTTCCTGGATCTGTCTTACGTTCCTTCTTCCTTCCTACGTATTTAAATAACATAATTGAGCATATTTTAATAAAAAAATATTTAAATGTTTATGTAATTCTTAAGGTCCACTGTTCGAAACTGGGCAGAAACACATTTCTTTGTTTGTGTTTACTTCGCACAATCAAACTCTGCTGAGTTAAAATCTCAATAACCTGCATGGAAAACTCCCTGTCGTGAAATTGTGGCTAGGCCTACCGAAGTGTCCATAGTATGTTATTTAACATTATATTAAATAACATATTTGAGCACATTGTAATTAAAAAATATTTTATGTAATTCTTATACTCTCATTGTTGTTCTTAGCCTCATTGTTCTTACCTTAGCTGAGCCTCAACCTCTTAGCCTCATTGTTGTTGTTTTACGTTCCTGGATCCTGAGGTAGGTGATCATATCGTCATTGTAAAGCTCTCTTTGATAGCAGGAACATGCTCAATGCTGCTGTAAAACTTTTGTCTTTCTTGGACTATATCCACTTTAATACTGTTTTCCTTAAAAAAGCATATCTTTTGCTATGTTTAGGCCTTGTATCCACACTACTCCGGCATTTCCGTGACCCTTACACAAAGACATTTGGAAACATTGATCACCCCGTTTAAGTTTGAAAACTGCAGGATTGCGTTGTAGTCTGTACAGGCAGAACCGGAGAACTTTGGAAACGAATGCAGACACCCACGTCAGTGAGTTTCATCGGTAAGGTAAGCTTACATGCCTTTCAGTAGCAGTTCCACCTCATGGTTGGTCCAAGCAAATAAATCCCTGGGCTTACTTTTCGCCATTGTTGTTCTTTCTCCAAATTCTTATCAGTATTTAAATAACATAATTGAGCATATATTAATAAAAAAATATTTCAATGTTTATGTATATTCTTATACTCTCATTGTTGTTCTTAGCCTCATTGTTCTTACCTTAGCTGAGCCTCAACCTCTGAGCCTCATTGTTGTTGTTTTACGTTCCTGGATCCGTCTTACATTCCTGCTTCCTTCCTACGTATTTAAATAACATAATTGAGCATATTGTAATAAAAAAAAATTAAAATGTTCATGTAATTCTTATTAGCTAATTGTTGTTCTTAGCCTCATTGTTCTTATCTTAGATGAGCCTCAACCTCTTAGCTTCGTTGTTGTTTTAAGGTCCTGGATCTGTCTTACGTTCCTCCTTCCTTCCTACGTTCCTGGATCCTGAGGTAGGTGATCATATCGTCATTGTAAAGCTCTCTTTGATAGCAGGAACATGCTCAATGCTGCTGTAAAACTTTTGTCTTTCTTGGACTATATCCACTTTAATACTGTTTTCCTTAAAAAAGCATATCTTTTGCTATGTTTAGGCCTTGTATCCACACTACTCCGGCATTTCCGCGACCCTTACACAAAGACATTTGGAAACATTGATCACCCCGTTTAAGTTTGAAAACTGCAGGGTTGCGTTGTAGTCTGTACAGGCAGAACCGGAGAACTTTGGAAACGAATGCAGACACACACGTCAGTGAGTTTCATCGGTAAGGTAAGCTTACATGCCTTTCAGTAGCAGTTCCACCTCATGGTTGGTCCAAGCAAATAAATCCCTGGGCTTACTTTTCGCCATTGTTGTTCTTTCTCCAAATTCTTATCAGTATTTAAATAACATAATTGAGCATATATTAATAAAAAAATATTTCAATGTTTATGTATATTCTTATACTCTCATTGTTGTTCTTAGCCTCATTGTTCTTACCTTAGCTGAGCCTCAACCTCTTAGCCTCATTGTTGTTGTTTTACGTTCCTGGATCCGTCTTACATTCCTGCTTCCTTCCTACGTATTTAAATAACATAATTGAGCATATTGTAATAAAAAAAAATTAAAATGTTCATGTAATTCTTATTAGCTAATTGTTGTTCTTAGCCTCATTGTTCTTATCTTAGATGAGCCTCAACCTCTTAGCTTCGTTGTTGTTTTAAGGTCCTGGATCTGTCTTACGTTCCTCCTTCCTTCCTACGTTCCTGCATCCTGAGGTAGGTGATCATATCGTCACTGTAAAGCTCTCTTTGATAGCAGGAACATGCTCAGTGCTGCTGTAAAACTTTTGTCTAAATTGGACTATATGGACTCTGATAGTTTTTTTCGTAAAAACGCATATCTTTTGCTATGGTTAAGTCTCGAATCCACACTACGCCGGCAAACGTAGTAGTGTCGATGTAGCCTTGGTAAATAATTAGCAGCTGATAGATAAATCTCCCCGTAGGGGAATCGGACCCCGGTCTTCCGCGTGACAGGCGGAGATACTGTCCACTATACTAACGAGGACTGCCCAAACCCTAGATTTGGCATGGCACTCGCTAGGTGGCGCCATTCCAGCATTTAGGCTACAGTGAATATATGTAGAAACATTTAGATTTACTACAAATTCACTGTCACTCATATCCATGACAGAGCAGCTATGACTGAATCCTGTTTAACATATCTATGTGTCAAAAATAAACATGTCAAACGGCATTGTGAGCAGTTGCAGTAAAGTGTGATTGGTGCATTTCCCCACGAACATGCTAAAGAACCCTTTTCATCAGTTTCCGTAGTGTAGTGGTTATCACGTTCGCCTCACACGCGAAAGGTCCCCTGTTCGAAACTGGGCGGAAACACGTTTCTTTGTTCGTGTTTACTTCACACAATCAAACTCTGCTGAGTTAAAATCTCAATTACTTGCATGGAAATCTCCCTGTCGTGAAATTGTGGCTAGGCCTACCGAAGTGTCCGTAGTACATGCGCCTAACACACATAATTGATTATATTGTAATAAAAAAAAATTTAAATGTTTACGTAAATCTTATTAGCTAATTGTTGTTCTTAGCCTCATTGTTCTTACCTTAGATGAGCCTCAACCTCTTAGCCTCGTTGTTGTTTTAAGGTCCTGGATCTGGCTTACGTTCCTCCTTCCTTCCTACGTTCCTGGATCCTGAGGTAGGTGATCATATCGTCACTGTAAAGCTCTCTTTGATAGCAGGAACATGCTCAGTGCTGCTGTAAAACTTTTGTCTTTCTTGGACTATATGGACTCTGATAGTTTTTTTCGTAAAAACGCATATCTTTTGCTATGGTTAGGTCTCGTATCCAC
This sequence comes from Sander lucioperca, assembly GCF_008315115.2. NCBI lineage: Eukaryota > Metazoa > Chordata > Actinopteri > Perciformes > Percidae > Sander > Sander lucioperca. The sequence continues at coordinate 24,812,364 of NC_050191.1, read as the reverse complement.
ACTACGCCGGCAAACGTAGTAGTGTCGATGTAGCCTTGGTAAATAATTAGCACCTGATAGATAAATCTCCCCGTCGGGGAATCGGACCCCGGTCTACCGCGTGACAGGCGGAGATACTGTCCACTATACTAACGAGGACTGCCCAAATCCTAGATTTGGCATGGCACTCGCTAGGTGGCGCCATTCCAGCATTTAGGCTCCAGTGAATATATGTAGAAACATTTAGATTTACTACAAATTCACTGTCACTCATATCCATGACAGAGCAGCTATGACTGAATCCTGTTTAACATATATATGTGTCAAAAATAAACATGTCAAACGGCATTGTGAACATTTGCAGTAAAATGTGATTGGTGCATTTCCCCACGAACATGCTAAAGAACCCTTTTCATAAGTTTCCGTAGTGTAGTGGTTATCACGTTCGCCTCACACGCGAAAGGTCCCCTGTTCGAAACTGGGCGGAAACACGTTTCTTTGTTCGTGTTTACTTCACACAATCAAACTCTGCTGAGTTAAAATCTCAATTACTTGCATGGAAATCTCCCTGTCGTGAAATTGTGGCTAGGCCTACCGAAGTGTCCATAGTACATTCGCCTAACACACAAAATGTCTCTTATACTCTCATTGTTGTTCTTAGCCTCATTGTTCTTACCTTAGCTGAGCCTCAACCTCTTAGCCTCATTGTTGTTGTTTTAAGTTCCTGGATCCTGAGGTAGGTGATCATATCGTCATTGTAAAGCTCTCTTTGATAGCAGGAACATGCTCAATGCTGCTGTAAAACTTTTGTCTTTCTTGGACTATATCCACTTTAATACCATTTTCCTTAAAAAAGCATATTTTTTGCTATGTTTAGGCCTTGTATCCACACTACTCCGGCATTTCCGCAACCCTTACACAAAGACATTTGGAAACATTGCTCACCCCGTTTAAGTTTGAAAACTGCAGGGATGCGTTGTAGTTTGTACAGGCAGAACCGGAGAAATTTGGAAACGAATGCAGACACCCACGTCAGTCAGTTTCATCGGTTAGGTAAGCTTACATGCCTTTCAGTAGCAGTTCCACCTCATGGTTGGTCCAAGCAAATAAATCCCTGGGCTTACTTTTCGCCATTGTTGTTCTTTCTCCAAATTCTTATCAGTATTTAAATAACATAATTGAGCATATATTAATAAAAAAATATTTCAACGTTTATGTATATTCTTATACTCTCATTGTTGTTCTTAGCCTCATTGTTCTTACCTTAGCTGAGCCTCAACCTCTTAGCCTCATTGTTGTTGTTTTACGTTCCTGGATCCGTCTTACATTCCTGCTTCCTTCCTACGTATTTAAATAACATAATTGAGCATATTGTAATAAAAAAAAATTAAAATGTTCATGTAATTCTTATTAGCTAATTGTTGTTCTTAGCCTCATTGTTCTTATCTTAGATGAGCCTCAACCTCTTAGCTTCGTTGTTTTTTTAAGGTCCTGGATCTGTCTTACGTTCCTCCTTCCTTCCTACGTTCCTGGATCCTGAGGTAGGTGATCATATCGTCATTGTAAAGCTCTCTTTGATAGCAGGAACATGCTCAATGCTGCTGTAAAACTTTTGTCTTTCTTGGACTATATCCACTTTAATACTGTTTTCCTTAAAAAAGCATATCTTTTGCTATGTTTAGGCCTTGTATCCACACTACTCCGGCATTTCCGCGACCCTTACACAAAGACATTTGGAAACATTGATCACCCCGTTTAAGTTTGAAAACTGCAGGGTTGCGTTGTAGTCTGTACAGGCAGAACCGGAGAACTTTGGAAACGAATGCAGACACACACGTCAGTGAGTTTCATCGGTAAGGTAAGCTTACATGCCTTTCAGTAGCAGTTCCACCTCATGGTTGGTCCAAGCAAATAAATCCCTGGGCTTACTTTTCGCCATTGTTGTTCTTTCTCCAAATTCTTATCAGTATTTAAATAACATAATTGAGCATATATTAATAAAAAAATATTTCAATGTTTATGTATATTCTTATACTCTCATTGTTGTTCTTAGCCTCATTGTTCTTACCTTAGCTGAGCCTCAACCTCTTAGCCTCATTGTTGTTGTTTTACGTTCCTGGATCCGTCTTACATTCCTGCTTCCTTCCTACGTATTTAAATAACATAATTGAGCATATTGTAATAAAAAAAAATTAAAATGTTCATGTAATTCTTATTAGCTAATTGTTGTTCTTAGCCTCATTGTTCTTACCTTAGATGAGCCTCAACCTCTTAGCCTCGTTGTTGTTTTAAGGTCCTGGATCTGGCTTACGTTCCTCCTTCCTTCCTACGTTCCTGGATCCTGAGGTAGGTGATCATATCGTCACTGTAAAGCTCTCTTTGATAGCAGGAACATGCTCAGTGCTGCTGTAAAACTTTTGTCTTTCTTGGACTATATGGACTCTGATAGTTTTTTTCGTAAAAACGCATATCTTTTGCTATGGTTAGGTCTCGTATCCACACTACGCCGGCAAACGTAGTAGTGTCGATGTAGCCTTGGTAAATAATTAGCACCTGATAGATAAATCTCCCCGTCGGGGAATCGGACCCCGGTCTACCGCGTGACAGGCGGAGATACTGTCCACTATACTAACGAGGACTGCCCAAATCCTAGATTTGGCATGGCACTCGCTAGGTGGCGCCATTCCAGCATTTAGGCTACAGTGAATATATGTAGAAACATTTAGATTTACTACAAATTCACTGTCACTCATATCCATGACAGAGCAGCTATGACTGATTCCTGTTTAACATATATATGTGTCAAAAATAAACATGTCAAACGGCATTGTGAACATTTGCAGTAAAATGTGATTGGTGCATTTCCCCACGAACATGCTAAAGAACCCTTTTCATAAGTTTCCGTAGTGTAGTGGTTATCACGTTCGCCTCACACGCGAAAGGTCCCCTGTTCGAAACTGGGCGGAAACACGTTTCTTTGTTCGTGTTTACTTCACACAATCAAACTCTGCTGAGTTAAAATCTCAATAACCTGCATGGAAATCTCCCTGTCGTGAAATTGTGGCTAGGCCTACCGAAGTGTCCATAGTACATTCGCCTAACACACAAAATGTCTCTTATACTCTCATTGTTGTTCTTAGCCTCATTGTTCTTACCTTAGCTGAGCCTCAACCTCTTAGCCTCATTGTTGTTGTTTTACGTTCCTGGATCCTGAGGTAGGTGATCATATCGTCATTGTAAAGCTCTCTTTGATAGCAGGAACATGCTCAATGCTGCTGTAAAACCTTTGTCTTTCTTGGACTATATCCACTTTAATACTGTTTTCCTTAAAAAAGCATATCTTTTGCTATGTTTAGGCCTTGTATCCACACTACTCCGGCATTTCCGCGACCCTTACACAAAGACATTTGGAAACATTGATCACCCCGTTTAAGTTTGAAAACTGCAGGGTTGCGTTGTAGTCTGTACAGGCAGAACCGGAGAACTTTGGAAACGAATGCAGACACACACGTCAGTGAGTTTCATCGGTAAGGTAAGCTTACATGCCTTTCAGTAGCAGTTCCACCTCATGGTTGGTCCAAGCAAATAAATCCCTGGGCTTACTTTTCGCCATTGTTGTTCTTTCTCCAAATTCTTATCAGTATTTAAATAACATAATTGAGCATATATTAATAAAAAAATATTTCAATGTTTATGTATATTCTTATACTCTCATTGTTGTTCTTAGCCTCATTGTTCTTACCTTAGCTGAGCCTCAACCTCTTAGCCTCATTGTTGTTGTTTTACGTTCCTGGATCCGTCTTACATTCCTGCTTCCTTCCTACGTATTTAAATAACATAATTGAGCATATTGTAATAAAAAAAAATTAAAATGTTCATGTAATTCTTATTAGCTAATTGTTGTTCTTAGCCTCATTGTTCTTATCTTAGATGAGCCTCAACCTCTTAGCTTCGTTGTTGTTTTAAGGTCCTGGATCTGTCTTACGTTCCTCCTTCCTTCCTACGTTCCTGGATCCTGAGGTAGGTGATCATATCGTCACTGTAAAGCTCTCTTTGATAGCAGGAACATGCTCAGTGCTGCTGTAAAACTTTTGTCTTTCTTGGACTATATGGACTCTGATAGTTTTTTTCGTAAAAACGCATATCTTTTGCTATGGTTAGGTCTCGTATCCACACTACGCCGGCAAACGTAGTAGTGTCGATGTAGCCTTGGTAAATAATTAGCAGCTGATAGATAAATCTCCCCGTCGGGGAATCGGACCCCGGTCTTCCGCATGACAGGCGGAGATACTGTCCACTATACTAACGAGGACTGCCCGAATCCTAGATTTGGCATGGCACTCGCTAGGTGGCGCCATTCCAGCATTTAGGCTACAGTGAATATATGTAGAAACATTTAGATTTACTACAAATTCACTGTCACTCATATCCATGACAGAGCAGCTATGACTGAATCCTGTTTAACATATCTATGTGTCAAAAATAAATATGTCAAACGGCATTGTGAGCAGTTGCAGTAAAGTGTGATTGGTGCATTTCCCCACGAACATGCTAAAGAACCCTTTTCATCAGTTTCCGTAGTGTAGTGGTTATCACGTTCGCCTCACACGCGAAAGGTCCCCTGTTCGAAACTGGGCGGAAACACGTTTCTTTGTTCGTGTTTACTTCACACAATCAAACTCTGCTGAGTTAAAATCTCAATTACTTGCATGGAAATCTCCCTGTCGTGAAATTGTGGCTAGGCCTACCGAAGTGTCCATAGTACATGCGCCTAACACACATAATTGATTATATTGTAATAAAAAAAAATTAAATGTTTACGTAATTCTTATTAGCTAATTGTTGTTCTTAGCCTCATTGTTCTTACCTTAGATGAGCCTCAACCTCTTAGCCTCGTTGTTGTTTTAAGGTCCTGGATCTGTCTTACGTTCCTCCTTCCTTCCTACGTTCCTGGATCCTGAGGTAGGTGATCATATCGTCACTGTAAAGCTCTCTTTGATAGCAGGAACATGCTCAGTGCTGCTGTAAAACTTTTGTCTTTCTTGGACTATATGGACTCTGATAGTTTTTTTCGTAAAAACGCATATCTTTTGCTATGGTTAGGTCTCGTATCCACACTACGCCGGCAAACGTAGTAGTGTCGATGTAGCCTTGGTAAATAATTAGCACCTGATAGATAAATCTCCCCGTCGGGGAATCGGACCCCGGTCTACCGCGTGACAGGCGGAGATACTGTCCACTATACTAACGAGGACTGCCCAAATCCTAGATTTGGCATGGCACTCGCTAGGTGGCGCCATTCCAGCATTTAGGCTCCAGTGAATATATGTAGAAACATTTAGATTTACTACAAATTCACTGTCACTCATATCCATGACAGAGCAGCTATGACTGAATCCTGTTTAACATATATATGTGTCAAAAATAAACATGTCAAACGGCATTGTGAACATTTGCAGTAAAATGTGATTGGTGCATTTCCCCACGAACATGCTAAAGAACCCTTTTCATAAGTTTCCGTAGTGTAGTGGTTATCACGTTCGCCTCACACGCGAAAGGTCCCCTGTTCGAAACTGGGCGGAAACACGTTTCTTTGTTCGTGTTTACTTCACACAATCAAACTCTGCTGAGTTAAAATCTCAATTACTTGCATGGAAATCTCCCTGTCGTGAAATTGTGGCTAGGCCTACCGAAGTGTCCATAGTACATGCGCCTAACACACATAATTGATTATATTGTAATAAAAAAAAATTAAAATGTTTACGTAATTCTTATTAGCTAATTGTTGTTCTTAGCCTCATTGTTCTTACCTTAGCTGAGCCTCAACCTCTTAGCCTCATTGTTGTTGTTTTAAGTTCCTGGATCCTGAGGTAGGTGATCATATCGTCATTGTAAAGCTCTCTTTGATAGCAGGAACATGCTCAATGCTGCTGTAAAACTTTTGTCTTTCTTGGACTATATCCACTTTAATACCATTTTCCTTAAAAAAGCATATTTTTTGCTATGTTTAGGCCTTGTATCCACACTACTCCGGCATTTCCGCAACCCTTACACAAAGACATTTGGAAACATTGCTCACCCCGTTTAAGTTTGAAAACTGCAGGGATGCGTTGTAGTTTGTACAGGCAGAACCGGAGAAATTTGGAAACGAATGCAGACACCCACGTCAGTCAGTTTCATCGGTTAGGTAAGCTTACATGCCTTTCAGTAGCAGTTCCACCTCATGGTTGGTCCAAGCAAATAAATCCCTGGGCTTACTTTTCGCCATTGTTCTTTCTCCAAATTCTTATCAGTATTTAAATAACATAATTGAGCATATATTAATAAAAAAATATTTCAACGTTTATGTATATTCTTATACTCTCATTGTTGTTCTTAGCCTCATTGTTCTTACCTTAGCTGAGCCTCAACCTTTTAGCCTCATTGTTGTTGTTTTACGTTCCTGGATCCGTCTTACGTTCCTTCTTCCTTCCTACGTATTTAAATAACATAATTGAGCATATTTTAATAAAAAAATATTTAAATGTTTATGTAATTCTTAAGGTCCACTGTTCGAAATTGGGCAGAAACACATTTCTTTGTTCGTGTTTACTTCGCACAATCAAACTCTGCTGAGTTAAAATCTCAATAACCTGCATGGAAAACTCCCTGTCGTGAAATTGTGGCTAGGCCTACCAAAGTGTCCATAGTATGTTATTTAACATTATATTAAATAACATATTTGAGCACATTGTAATTAAAAAATATTTTATGTAATTCTTATACTCTCATTGTTGTTCTTAGCCTCATTGTTCTTACCTTAGCTGAGCCTCAACCTCTTAGCCTCATTGTTGTTGTTTTACGTTCCTGGATCCTGAGGTAGGTGATCATATCGTCATTGTAAAGCTCTCTTTGATAGCAGGAACATGCTCAATGCTGCTGTAAAACTTTTGTCTTTCTTGGACTATATCCACTTTAATACTGTTTTCCTTAAAAAAGCATATCTTTTGCTATGTTTAGGCCTTGTATCCACACTACTCCGGCATTTCCGCGACCCTTACACAAAGACATTTGGAAACATTGATCACCCCGTTTAAGTTTGAAAACTGCAGGGTTGCGTTGTAGTCTGTACAGGCAAAACCGGAGAACTTTGGAAACGAATGCAGACACCCACGTCAGTGAGTTTCATCGGTAAGGTAAGCTTACATGCCTTTCAGTAGCAGTTCCACCTCATGGTTGGTCCAAGCAAATAAATCCCTGGGATTACTTTTCGCCATTGTTGTTCTTTCTCCAAATTCTTATCAGTATTTAAATAACATAATTGAGCATATATTAATAAAAAAATATTTCAACGTTTATGTATATTCTTATACTCTCATTGTTGTTCTTAGCCTCATTGTTCTTACCTTAGCTGAGCCTCAACCTCTTAGCCTCATTGTTGTTGTTTTACGTTCCTGGATCCGTCTTACATTCCTCCTTCCTTCCTACGTTCCTGGATCCTGAGGTAGGTGATCATATCGTCACTGTAAAGCTCTCTTTGATAGCAGGAACATGCTCAGTGCTGCTGTAAAACTTTTGTCTTTCTTGGACTATATGGACTCTGATAGTTTTTTTCTTAAAAACGCATATCTTTTGCTATGGTTAGGTCTCGTATCCACACTACGCCGGCAAACGTAGTAGTGTCGATGTAGCCTTGGTAAGTAATTAGCAGCTGATAGATAAATCTCCCCGTCGGGCAATCAGACCCCGGTCTTCCGCGTGACAGGCGGAGATACTGTCCACTATACTAACGAGGACTGCCCAAACCCTAGATTTGGCATGGCACTCGCTAGGTGGCGCCATTCCAGCATTTAGGCTACAGTGAATATATGTAGAAACATTTAGATTTACTACAAATTCACTGTCACTCATATCCATGACAGAGCAGCTATGACTGAATCCTGTTTAACATATATATGTGTCAAAAATAAACATGTCAAACGGCATTGTGAACATTTGCAGTAAAGTGTGATTGGTGCATTTCCCCACGAACATGCTAAAGAACCCTTTTCATCAGTTTCCGTAGTGTAGTGGTTATCACATTCGCCTCACACGCGAAAGGTCCCCTGTTCGAAACTGGGCGGAAACACGTTTCTTTGTTTGTGTTTACTTCACACAATCAAACTCTGCTGAGTTAAAATCTCAATTACTTGCATTGAAATCTCCCTGTCGTGAAATTGTGGCTAGGCCTACCGAAGTGTCCATAGTACATGCGCCTAACACACATAATTGATTATATTGTAATAAAAAAAAAGTTAAATGTTTACGTAATTCTTATTAGCTAATTGTTGTTCTTAGCCTCATTGTTCTTACCTTAGATGAGCCTCAACCTCTTAGCCTCGTTGTTGTTTTAAGGTCCTGGATCTGTCTTACGTTCCTCCTTCCTTCCTACGTTCCTGGATCCTGAGGTAGGTGATCATATCGTCACTGTAAAGCTCTCTTTGATAGCAGGAACATGCTCAGTGCTGCTGTAAAACTTTTGTCTTTCTTGGACTATATGGACTCTGATAGTTTTTTTCGTAAAAACGCATATCTTTTGCTATGGTTAGGTCTCGTATCCACACTACGCCGGCAAACGTAGTAGTGTCGATGTAGCCTTGGTAAATAATTAGCCGCTGATAGATAAATCTCCCTGTCGGGGAATCGGACCCCGGTCTTCCGCGTGACAGGCGGAGATACTGTCCACTATACTAACGAGGACTGCCCAAATCCTAGATTTGGCATGGCACTCGCTAGGTGGCGCCATTCCAGCATTTAGGCTACAGTGAATATATGTAGAAAAATTTAGATTTACTACAAATTCACTGTCACTCATATCCATGACAGAGCAGCTATGACTGAATCCTGTTTAACATATATATGTGTCAAAAATAAACATGTCAAAAGGCATCGTGAACATTTGCAGTAAAATGTGATTGGTGCATTTCCCCACGAACATGCTAAAGGAGCCTTTTCATCAGTTTCCGTAGTGTAGTGGTTATCACGTTCGCCTCACACGCGAAAGGTCCCCTGTTCGAAACTGGGCGGAAACTCGTTTCTTTAATGGTGTTTACTTCGCACAATCAAACTCTGCTGAGTTAAAATCTCAATTACTTGCATGGAAATCTCCCTGTCGTGAAATTGTGGCTAGGCCTACCGAAGTGTCCATAGTACATTCACCTAACACACAAAATGTCTCTTATACTCTCATTGTTGTTCTTAGCCTCATTGTTCTTACCTTAGCTGAGCCTCAACCTCTTAGCCTCATTGTTGTTGTTTTAAGTTCCTGGATCCTGAGGTAGGTGATCATATCGTCATTGTAAAGCTCTCTTTGATAGCAGGAACATGCTCAATGCTGCTGTAAAACTTTTGTCTTTCTTGGACTATATCCACTTTAAAACCATTTTCCTTAAAAAAGCATATCTTTTGCTATGTTTAGGCCTTGTATCCACACTACTCCGGCATTTCCGCGACCCTTACACAAAGACATTTGGAAACATTGCTCACCCCGTTTAAGTTTGAAAACTGCAGGGTTGCGTTGTAGTCTGTACAGGCAGAACCGGAGAACTTTGGAAACGAATGCAGACACTCACGTCAGTGAGTTTCATCGGTAAGGTAAGCTTACATGCCTTTCAGTAGCAGTTCCACCTCATGGTTGGTTGTTTTTGGCTATTGTGCATGAAAGACACCAAATCCCAGAATGCACTTGCTTCGCTGCTTTAGCGTCTACTCCCAAGCCACGCCTACCGTTTACAGACAGTGAGACAGTCAACTCAACTTAAGTGTGTTTTATTGTCATTTCAATTATATACATGAAACGTTTCTCCGTAGCTCAAGTGGTTACACAATTAAAATATATAAAAACGACATTATATAAAAACCACATACGAAACAGGCTACATTGAGTGCACACACATTATATGCTCCGTAAAGTTCAGCTAACACATAGCTACTAGCATTAGCGCTTGGTGGGCTGTTAACACCGAGTATAAACACAGCTGTAAATTTGCGTGGAATGTAGAATGGTCGGCATTTAACAGTCACAAACTCCACCAGCAGTTAGCAGTTAGTTGGATACAAGCACCCCATTTCTGCACCAGGCAGTCCGTGTAAACGCAGCCCACCTCGACTAGCTAGTCTTAAAGTAAAAAACACAGCAGTCTCTGAACTCGCGTTGGGAGTTTCGTTGAAGTTGGATGTAGTCCAGTTTGTTGTCTAATGAGCGGACACTTGCAAGCAGGATTGATGGAACAGGTGGCCGGCTAACGTTAGCTTTCCACCGGCACACTCGTTCAACGTTCCCCTCTGATGATGTCCCTTTAACAGCCAGAGGCATCGAGCAACACCACTGGTCTCCATACCCGACGGGCGAAACTCGCGCAGTGTGTCGAGTATTCCGTCTGTAATAAAGTGTCCTGCATATTCTCCCATCTGTACCAATGTATCCCGGTGGTACACGTGTAGTTTGAATGCACATAATTGTTGTTCTAAAATTTCCTTCAGGATGACTAAATCTATCTATTTAAAAGTTTTCTGCTGAGAAGCCAGTAAGCGAGGATTCAAGATGACTGATGCTTGTTTTGCCTCGGCAATCTTCTGAGAAAGACGACAGTCCAACCCCCTATGGGCTGGTTGAAAACATGCAGAAGTAGCTCTACTACTGGCTGTAGTCCTTTGCCTCTGGGCAAAAATCCCTCTGATGACGGAAAATGACGATTTTTGCGTCATCAGAGGCCTTTTTCCAGACCCACAATACAGAGATCTCTAGTCTCAAGGGAACATGAGGGAGGGAAGCACGGTCATTCAAAAATACTACTGGGTTTCTACAGATACAAAGCTTAATGCTAAATCAGTGAAGTATCCCTTTAACGCAGCTGCCTGTTCAACTCTCGATCGTTAAATCGGTGCGTGAAGGATAACATCTGCGCGTGTGAAATGATATAATTTGCTCGTGAGCATGTTTTATCGCACTCGTGAGATATGACATAATCGTGACTTCATAGAAAACCTCCTTTTGTATGAAAACATGCAACTGATTAAGACAGACATTAAAAGAGTAGCTTCTTATTGTATAAGTGGTGCAGAGGTGCATGGAGCAAAAGTCTGTATTGCTGCTGCGCATGCTCTCTACTTATTTTACAATCCTCTTGTCAGAATGTTTTTCTGCCACAAAAGCAAACGTTCCTTCGGGTAAACTCGCCATATAACGCCGCGGCTTGCTGGTCCGATGTGCAGAATCAGGTGACTGCCGGGGCGGACTGATTATGCTCCGGATGTGGGCTGCGCACTGGATCACAGGTGTCCTCCTGTGTCGGGCGGTGGCACAATGGCCCAGCGATCAGGATTACAATAATATGTTTATCCACTACAATTATCCATGTACACAGACAACTGCGTTCAGACAGCCTGCATCAGCTGTCACACGGTCCGGCAAAAACGGAGGTCTTTCCATTCATGTTGAATGGGAGTAGTGTGTTTAGGCTGTGGCGGGGGTTGCTGCAGGGGGCCAATCATGTTACAGAGATCAGACTTGTGGGTGTGTTTTGAGGTGGTGTGAGAGTCCCAGACAGGAAACAGGAAACATCACTGCCTCTATCTCTGCCACAAGAAAGTTTCTAAACACCAAACACTAGCTCTGAACTGCCCGGGAGTTTGTGGAACAGCTGACTGTTTCCTCCGTCCCTCCGTCTCTTTTCTTTCTCTCTTTCTCCGGGAAATGAAGCTGCCTTCAAGTGCGCTCGGAAACGTCCAGATCTATAAACCATCTGACGGGAAACAGGAACTGTGAAATATAAGAGAACACAACAGGAGGTCACACAGATGGGACAATTAATGACACTACCTCCACCACACAACCCTGCATCACACAATCACTTTTTTCGTGTGAATGCACACATAAGCTGCTTATGAGAGACGCAGTTACGCAGGTGTTTAGGGGTGTACCTACTCACCGCACGAGGTGGCGGTACTCATGGGGACAACAGAAGTGCCGGTACTCAGTACTGGTGAGTTCAGACCCATTTCCGGCACTGTTTTTATGCTTTTCAGCTTTTCCCTCACACTGAGCTCACTGATTTAGTTATCTGGTGGAGTTTGGTATCCAGACTGGATATATTTGAGTTTGGCAAATACTGCTTCACATATCTCAGCTACCAGACCATCATCTATCTCCTCGTCTTCCACCATTTTGTCAGGTCCGTTGGTCGCTGGTCCCGGACTTGTTTGTTTTCAGGTGCGCGATCACGGAAGGCTTGTATCATGTGGACGCGTTGACGGTGTTGTTGTCATTACTTAGAATTCCTCATGGGGGAGACAGAAACTAAACACTATAGCTGGGATTCTCAAACTTTATATTCAAAAGGTCCAAATCTGATTTATATACAAGGTCAAAGGTCGGGAACGATTGGTGATAAGCGATTTACTTTTATTAAACTTGCTTATAAATTACAAGCAATACGTTTGTTAGGTTAATTCAAGTTTAAGGCAGTCAGATAAAAATTACATTCAAGCCTAGTGGAAAAAAATGTTTGACTGCAATCTGTTGCCTAAATTAAAGAAACTCTAACTTTAAAAGCAACATACATTAAAGTGTCAGACATTTTCAAAATACATTCCAACTAGGGCAAAAGAAATGGCACTGTCTGCCCCGAAATGGTTGCTTTTGAACCTAAGCAGCTCCAACATTTATGATAAAATGTACAGGTGTACAGTATAGTTTTAGAAGAAATATTAACAAAAAGAGAACAATCTTCACTGATTGATTTTCATGCCTAAAAAAGTAAATGTTACAAACTAAATAAGCAACCTTTTTGTTTTCATGCCTGAAAAAAGTGATTAAACCAACTGACCTTAAAAACAACAAGGCCCAGTAATATAAAGACTACTCAGAGAGAGACTTCACTCTCTCGCTGTGTCACAGATCTCACAGAAAACGTGGTAGTTGATTCATAGGAAGATTCTAACTGACCAAGTCTTGTTGTTCTCACCTCTGTATTCTGAGGATACTGCTGTTGGAAATATCCGTGCTTAGTGTCATAGTGGAGTTTAACATTTCCACTCTTCCCAACTCCAACAGTCTCTGTGCTAATCAAACACAAGGGCTTCATGCTGGATTGGGGGGAAATGAACGCATATGTTTCAGTCCACTCGTCTTTGAAAACTCTGTATTCTTGTTTTCTTTTCTTTACATATTTGGAAAGTGACATCCTCACCGCGACGTAGCCTTCACTGACAGAATACGCCCAAGTCTCACTTTCTCGTGCCCGCAGGACAGTTAGCCGACCCTGAACTCACTATGAAAGTTTGGTTTAGCTAGTATTGAACGTGAACGCCATCCGACCTATAACTCGGTAATATTAAACGTGTAGCATAGCCTGTTATCAGACAGTTAACTCGGTAATATTAAACATGTAGCATAGCCTGTTATCAGACAGTTAACTCAGTAATATTAAACATGTAGCATAGCCTGTTATCAGACAGTTAACTCAGTAATATTAAACATGTAGCATAGCCTGTTATCAGACAGTTAACTCTGTAATATTAAACATGTAGCATAGCCTGTTATCAGACAGTTAACTCAGTAATATTAAACATGTAGCATAGCCTGTTATCAGACAGTTAACTCAGTAATATTAAACATGTAGCATAGCCTGTTATCAGACAGTTAACTCAGTAATATTAAACATGTAGCATAGCCTGTTATCAGACAGTTAACTCTGTAATATTAAACATGTAGCATAGCCTGTTATCAGACAGTTAACTCTGTAATATTAAACATGTAGCATAGCCTGTTATCAGACAGTTAACTCTGTAATATTAAACATGTAGCATAGCCTGTTATCAGACAGTTAACTCTGTAATATTAAACATGTAGCATAGCCTGTTATCAGACAGTTAACTCAGTAATATTAAACATGTAGCATAGCCTGTTATCAGACAGTTAACTCGGTAATATTAAACATGTAGCATAGCCTGTTATCAGACAGTTAACTCTGTAATATTAAACATGTAGCATAGCCTGTTATCAGACAGTTAACTCTGTAATATTAAACATGTAGCATAGCCTGTTATCAGACAGTTAACTCTGTAATATTAAACATGTAGCATAGCCTGTTATCAGACAGTTAACTCAGTAATATTAAACATGTAGCATAGCCTGTTATCAGACAGTTAACTCTGTAATATTAAACATGTAGCATAGCCTGTTATCAGACAGTTAACTCTGTAATATTAAACATGTAGCATAGCCTGTTATCAGACAGTTAACTCTGTAATATTAAACATGTAGCATAGCCTGTTATCAGACAGTTAACTCGTAATATTAAACATGTAGCATAGCCTGTTATCAGACAGTTAACTCTGTAATATTAAACATGTAGCATAGCCTGTTATCAGACAGTTAACTCTGTAATATTAAACATGTAGCATAGCCTGTTATCAGACAGTTAACTCAGTAATATTAAACATGTAGCATAGCCTGTTATCAGACAGTTAACTCAGTAATATTAAACATGTAGCATAGCCTGTTATCAGACAGTTAACTCTGTAATATTAAACATGTAGCATAGCCTGTTATCATACAGTTAACTCTGTAATATTAAACATGTAGCATAGCCTGTTATCAGACAGTTAACTCTGTAATATTAAACATGTAGCATAGCCTGTTATCAGACAGTTAACTCAGTAATATTAAACATGTAGCATAGCCTGTTATCAGACAGTTAACTCTGTAATATTAAACATGTAGCATAGCCTGTTATCAGACAGTTAACTCTGTAATATTAAACATGTAGCATAGCCTGTTATCAGACAGTTAACTCTGTAATATTAAACATGTAGCATAGCCTGTTATCAGACAGTTAACTCTGTAATATTAAACATGTAGCATAGCCTGTTATCAGACAGTTAACTCGTAATATTAAACATGTAGCATAGCCTGTTATCAGACAGTTAACTCTGTAATATTAAACATGTAGCATAGCCTGTTATCAGACAGTTAACTCTGTAATATTAAACATGTAGCATAGCCTGTTATCAGACAGTTAACTCAGTAATATTAAACATGTAGCATAGCCTGTTATCAGACAGTTAACTCTGTAATATTAAACATGTAGCATAGCCTGTTATCAGACAGTTAACTCAGTAATATTAAACATGTAGCATAGCCTGTTATCAGACAGTTAACTCTGTAATATTAAACATGTAGCATAGCCTGTTATCAGACAGTTAACTCTGTAATATTAAACATGTAGCATAGCCTGTTATCAGACAGTTAACTCTGTAATATTAAACATGTAGCATAGCCTGTTATCAGACAGTTAACTCAGTAATATTAAACATGTAGCATAGCCTGTTATCAGACAGTTAACTCTGTAATATTAAACATGTAGCATAGCCTGTTATCAGACAGTTAACTCTGTAATATTAAACATGTAGCATAGCCTGTTATCAGACAGTTAACTCGGTAATATTAAACATGTAGCATAGCCTGTTATCAGACAGTTAACTCTGTAATATTAAACATGTAGCATAGCCTGTTATCAGACAGTTAACTCTGTAATATTAAACATGTAGCATAGCCTGTTATCAGACAGTTAACTCTGTAATATTAAACATGTAGCATAGCCTGTTATCAGACAGTTAACTCTGTAATATTAAACATGTAGCATAGCCTGTTATCCGACCTATAACTCGGTAATATTGACCGCATGACGCATGTTAAAATCCAGCGCTAATACGGCACCGGTGCCAAACCAACCGCTATCTACTGGACGGAAAACCAACGTGGATTTTGGTGCAACTTAAATGCTCTCTGATGCTCCGAAAACACACATACACACACAGACCTACACACACACACACACACACACACACACACACACACACAAAATGCTCCAATTTCCTGTTCCCAAAAGTTACAAATCAACGTTTTGGTCAACTGATGGACTGATTTATATTTATTTATAAATTATATGTATGGATATATTTTAGATTAGTATAACATGTGACACCCTCCCCCCTTTGAAGTTGATTCATTTCTTCTTCCAGCTTTGACAGCATCACAGATTAAGCCTTCAACTTTTCATAAATATATTTTTCAGCTGGTAGCTTCTTCTTCTTCGGTCTGGAAGCTCCCAGTCAACAACTTCCTTAGAAAACTGGCTGGTACTGGATGTACTGGCCCTTTAAAAAGGTATTTCAACAGGTAGAAAGTTCAGCGTGGGCTACAATCTGTCAGATAAAAGCCTCATGAAGAAAATCTAGTCATTTTGAGGCAGAAACTACCTTTTTAAACACAAGGCAGAAGCTGCAATCACTTTTTGGCCAGTGGAAAAAAGACTGGATGGTTATAATGTAGGCAGCGCTGCAATGTAACTAAGTACATTTACTCCAGTACTGTACTTCAGTGCAAATGTTGAGGTACTTGTACTTTACTTGAGTCTTTTCTTTTCATGCCACTGGTATTAGTACTTTAACTGCAGTAAAGGGTCTGAGTACTTCTTCCAGAACTGAATGTAGGACAGCGGATGTTGTTCTTGCAGCTGAAGGACTGTGAGGATAAAGTTAGCACGCTTATATAAAAACACGTTAGCTTCAGGAGCTAGCTGCATGCGGCTAACAGGCTAACGTTAGCTTAGCGTGATTATGAGAGCAGTTCGACTGTCAGACTAACCTTCTCCCCGCAGCTTGGTCTCCTCCGTGTGTTCCCGGTGTCGCTCCATCTCTGATGAACAAACTAAGAAACGCTGTTTGGGTCAGGGTACTAAAGTATAATCCGTTTTTCGTTTTAAACCAAAAACGAAAAAACGGGTCGATATTTCGTTTTTGGTTTCAAACTAAAAACGGAAAAACAAAACTATGAGCTCTGTTTTCTCGTTTTTCCAATGTCCATACAAATTAAAAATTAACTGGAAAACTGCTCGTTTTTCAACTGTTGTTTTTTTGTTATTCATGTTTCCGTTTTAACCCAAGAGCGAGAATACGGGCTCATTTTTATAATGTGCATAATCATTGAAAATCCTATGGAACACAGGTCTCGTTTATAATGTTATTTTGGTCTTACGTGTTAAGATCAAGGTTGACTAAAACTATCTACATCATACAACATCTAACACTTGTGTTGTCTTCGGGTTAAATGTGTCGTGTTTTCAAAGTTTCTTATAAGAAATATGTGTTGAAAGATTTTTTTGGGGCATTTTAGGTTTTATTTGTATAGGACCTAGGGGAGAGAGAGAGGGGGGAATGACATGAGCAAAGGGCCGCAATTTTGACCTGGTAGTGCAATAGGGCACTATTGAGCTTTACAGAAGATAAACACACAGGACACACGTGCATGCACACACACACACAGACAGACACACACACACACACACACACACACACACACACACACACACACACACACACACACACACAGACAGACAGACAGACAGACAGACAGACAGACAGACAGACACACACACACACACATAAACACACACATACACAGACAGACAGAAAGACACAGACACACACACACACACACACACACACACACACACGCCTACCAAGAGCCTGGGTCTGTCCAAGGTTTCTTCCTAAAAAGGGAGTTTTTCCTCACCACTGTCACATTTACGCATTTATGCTTGCTCTTGGGGGGAATCACTGGAATTGTTGGGTCTTTGTAAATTATAGAGTATGGTCTAAACCTACTCTATCTGTAAAGTGTCCTGAGATAACTCTTGTTATGATTTGATACTATAAATAAAATTGAATTGAATATACCAGTCTGTTATAATCCAAAACAACTAATCGTATATCCTCATTTTACTTAGAAATTAGGTATAATTCATGTAAATAAGGTCTGTTGACCATGAATGCAAAAAATAATTGTAAAACTAATGAGTGAAATGAAGTTGGATAAAAGGGGTAACCCAGAATTGAGTGATAAATTACTTCATGCTTTATGAAATGGTCAATTTTGTTATGCCAGTAACATTTATAATGACCCAATTTATAAGACAACACAAGGGCTAAACCACTTGACCACTTAAATGAAAAGGCTTCTTTTTATTGCAACTCTGCAGAATATTCATGTGACATGGTTGACCAACTTAACTGCCATTAGTTTTGAGTGTGATGAAGAACTCTTGCAGATACAACTGGGCCATATTGCAAACCTCTCATCATATTAGTGAGGAAGCTGCCATGTTGCTTCTCTCATCCTGGTCTCCTCAGGCTCTGCAGACTGGACCACACTTGTGGTTTACTGCTAGAATATTACAGTAGGCCACATTTCTGATTCAGATTTGCCACTTGAGTCCACAGCACCATACAATACATGATAAACATGCACCAGCCTTTGTGAAAGTGTATGTTCTGAGAGAGAGAGAGAGAGAGAGAGAGAGAGAGAGAGAGAGAGAGAGAGAGAGAGAGAGAGATATATCTCGGTTGTAACATTTAACGTTTGCACGATTCTGTGCCATCTGCTGCTGCTCCAACAATACAATGGCAGTACATATTTATATTGCTTACCAGGGTTCCAACCCAGTACCTTCTTGCTGTGAGGCCACAGTGCTTACCATTGACCATTCCTTATTGTAATTCAACCACACAATACCTATCGTATTATATTTTATTATCCAATATTGGCCAACTACTGTTTCAAGGGCTTAGTATGATCAGTGAACATCTAACGAGCTGGGTGATCCAGGCACAGGCCCAGCAGTGAGGAGGTCTACCATGCTCACCATGAACTCTGGTCCAGTCTGCAGGGCCTGAGGAGACCAGACCAGAATGAAAGACTCTCCAGTACACATTAACTTGTTAATTTATGTTCTTCATCACATTGACATGTTCATTGGCAGCTAATGTGGTCAACCATGTCACATACAATATTCTGCAGAGCAATTTAAAAAAGCCCTTATATTTTTTGCCTTTTTTTACTGGCTGGTGTAAGATTAGAGTAAAAGTAGTCAATAACGCCACACATAATGCTAGGGGAATACAGATTTTATTTAAAATGTGATTTAAAACTTATTATAATCCTATTTCTATTTTAAAACAATATCCATTCTTACTCCCTTTGTGGCTATTAATGAATGTTGCTCAATTAAATACTTTATATAACCCTAAATAATTAACTGTAGCTTAATCTGACAAGCTACAGGCAAAAGCTAAAGTACATTGTTCTTCTGGCAGTTATTACAGCTCTCATACTTTTATTTTGACATGTTAATGTTACTTCCTGTCCAGAGCGCATCGGTTTTAGTCAACTTTTGACTTAACACGTAAGACCCAAATAACATTATAAACGAGACCTGTATTCCATCAGATTTTCAATGATTATGCACATTATAAAAATGAGCCCGTATTCTCGCTCTTAGGTTAAAACAGAAACATGAATAACAAAAAAACAACAGTTGAAAAACGAGCAGTTTTCCAGTTAATTTTTAATTTGTATGGACATTGGAAAAACAAGAAAACGGAGCTCATAGTTTTGTTTTTCCGTTTTTGGTTTGAAACCAAAAACGAAACATCGACCCGTTTTTTCCTTTTTTCGTTTTTGGTTTAAAACAAAAAACGGATTATACTTTAGTACCCTGGGTCCGTGTACGTTTTGATAGTTTGTTTTTTCGTTTGAACCACAAAACAAAATAACGAGAAACCACCTGTTTTTCGTTTGTAGTTTCAAACCAAAAACAAAGAAACGGTAAAAAAAAGAGCCGTTCTCCCGTTTTTGGTTTCTGAATCCAAAAACGAAAAACGACTAAACCAAATTCAAATAACGGTCCGATTTTGTTTTTTTTTTAAATTCCTTTTTTCATTTCTCCGTTTGAATATCTACATTAAAAGAAAGACAAGTTGGCCAAGTGACCCGGAAGTAATAGTAAATATGGCCTATAAAAATAAAAGCCAAGCTTTTAGAACGGTCATAATATGCAGCACTAACGTTATACCAGAGTAACGTTAGAAGAAAAAAAATCAATCAATAAATAAATAGGCTTATATAAACCTGGACCGAAAGAAATCTGTTAGCAACAGTAGTTTATTACAGTGATTTAATATCGTGCCTATCCACGTATACATCACCAGTCACGTTTAATGAGCGCATTGTTTGGTTCAATACAGTTGGTAATAGTTAACCTAAGAACTTATTGTGTGTGCAGAGTTGTTACTGTTATATAATTAAATTAATATGATGGAAAAGCTACAGAAAAGTGTTGGGCCCATGGTGGGGCTATCATTGGATACCGCCTGATGCATTTTGTTTTTCTAGCACCTCATATTCATTCAAGTAGTCTTCTTTGAAATGTGTACCTTGACAATGTTTTGTTTACATTCCAGATTGATTATAAAGGCTAGTTGTTGTCAGCAATTACTAGGCATATTGGTAATATTAAGCAGAATAGCCTACACTCTTAGAAATCGCTGTATATTTAGCAGCACAGTAGGCTACTGTAAAAATCTACAGTGCAATACCACATTTCTTCATTACAGTAAAATACTTCATTTTATGTTGCATTGTGGGTAATTTTGATGAAGCGGGAATATTTTACAGTATATTTTAGGCTTGCTGTTACCTGGCTGTAATATGCCATGGCAATAATACAGCATTGCTGTAAAAAACGACTCCTGATGTCAGTTACTCAGACAGAACACCAAACTGGCCCCCAGATACTGAAGGAGAAGCCTTGCTAGCGGGGGATGTTTGGAAGTTTTGGTAAGTTTGGTTTATTTTATGTATTTCATGCTAACTTTTATCATAATGTTTCATGATTATACGCTCAAGTGTAACGTTACCACAACATCGTTCTTTTTTTTTATAGTGTGGGGTGCACTGGGCATCCTAAAGTTGCGATATCCTCACACAGGATTAGTAATAGAGTAATTTTCTAGCTAACCTTGTGACTTTAGTGTGGATAGCAAGTGGCTATCCTCTGAACATATTGTAGCCTACAGTTAATTGCATATCTTGTTTTTTTTTCTCTGAACAAAATACCCTTACATTTGTTCATACTAACTTACTTGTTACAGTTAACGTTACGTTAACATTAGTCTAGCTAGTAAGTGCGTGTTCTGCCCATTACTTTCCAGACTCCGTTAATATATTGCTCAATTTAAAAGATCTGGGTTCCCCTTGACACATATAGCTAGCTAATACTCCTATTTTATAACGTATGACTTTGTATGACTCCTAAAGAAAGGCTTTTCATTTCAGCTTGTATTTAACTTAAACAGCTATTCTGTAAACTACCTTTAAACTAAAGTGAGATGAAAAAAACCTAGCTAGCTAACGTTACTGTTTGACATCCCGAAACAACGCCAGTTAGCATGTCCACGGAGCTTTTATAACTTATTATTTCATTAAATTAGAGTTCTGCTTCGTGAAACATGATGCCGATTTGATCAGAATAACTTAGTGAATTACGAAAAGTCTGTTTGATAATTTTATTTACAGAAATGACTGACAACGAGGCAAATAAAATCTTCAACTCGTTCACTGTCTGAGGCAAACGTCCATTAATATATCATTACATTAAACAGAGCCGAGCTTTACCAGTAAACATCTACTCCTTCTTAAAGATCATTTATGTTTTCTTACGACTCATAAACATTCACTAACTATTTCGGCGATCATGATTTAACATAATTTGGTTTTAACTTTAACTCCATGTAAAGAGATTAATGATGTTTCCCAGGTAACGTTAATATTCGTCTGCTTAACGTCGCAGTTTACACATTTTTATTATTACTGATTCATTAAATCGGAGTTCTACAGAGTCAATCATGACGCCGAATTTAATGGTAGCAGAATAACTAACTTATTAAGACAAGGTTTTTTTTGTCAGGTAACAAACATTAGTGCCTATTGTCTCATAACCAATAATGACATCCAAAGTGAACCCACATTCATCACTATAGTCTACTCATGTTTCCTGGGACACTGTAACAACTCTTTGCTTAATGTTGTTTTATCATGATGCAGGTCACTGCAACCCAAGCAGACATTGAGGCACATCAGATGACCAGACAGACAGCCCCACCCTCATTATGATGGTAAGTAAAATACAACCCCTTTATAATGGAATCCAGTCAGTTCCTTCCATTTGTGCAACACAATAGTAATAATATATGTGTATGATTTCAGAATAAAATACTGTAGGTAACAGGTTTTTTTTATTATTTTCAGGTGGATCTATTGAGGGAATTTTCATTATGAGAGCTGGACAGCAGTGAAACATTTGCAGCTGCCTGCTGCTGCTCTTTGTGGAAACATGTTGAAGGATATCAACATTATCACATTTGACTGAAAGTTGCTGCAGCTCTCTGGGCTGAACTTGCAGGAAAAATGTGAATGTCGTCGAAGACAGGAAAATGTTGAAAATTTTAAAAATGTTTAAATAAAATTATTTTTTAAATTAAGAACAATGTTTGGATTGCCTTTTGATTTGTATTTGTTATTCTGAAGTATACCTTATTAGTAGTAGAATATTAGTAGCTAGAGATTATTATATAATATTATTTATAATAGTAATGATCAATAATATAGTAATAATTAACAGTAATGTATCAATATTAATAAAACCATATTACAGTACAATAGCATCAAATTACAAAATACCATAAAAATATAGTAAAATACTGTTTGTGCTTTTACAGTATTGTTATATATACTGTAAATTGCATTACAGTACAGCTGCAGTAGTTTGCTGTAAAATCGATTTACAGTAACTTACTGGCAACCGTGCTACCTGTAATTTACTGTAAATATACAAAAATTGTTTACACTTAACAACTGCCATCATTATGTATTGCTACAGGACCACAGAGAACACCTCCTAAAGTTTGGATAATATTTATGGAATATCATTTATGGAATTGTATTTTTACTTTTACATACACACATTTTTCAGATAAAGTTCATGCAGTGATGCACAGTTCACTTCTCCATCATCTATTGCTACGATATCTGTCATTGCACAGTCCAAATGATATACTGAGCTACAGTCAGAGGAGTGAAAGCAAACAAATGTTGATTGCTTATGCTGCTTAAGACACATAGGTGTACAGACACATTCTCATTTCTTAATTTTATGCCATTCTAAAACATTTTTATGTTAACATTTAAGCTTTCATGAAATATAAAGACAGTGCTGCAAGTCTGATCATAAGTAAGGACAGTCAAAGTGTGGACAGATGAGGTCACCACCCAGGAGAGCCTTGAGGATTATACATCATCAGTGTGACATCTTACATCAGCAAATGTGTTGATGATGTGGTGATCACCTGACTGGAAACATCACAAACTGGTATGGGATGTGCACGGCCCAGGACCGGAGGGCTCTGCAGCGGGAGATTAAAACTGCTCAGAAGATCATTGGTACCCATCTCCCGAGCATCAGTGATGTCGGTGAGGTGAGGTGAGGTGCCTACGCAGAACCCAAAGGATACTAAAGGACAGTACCCACCCAGCCACAGCCTGTTCACCCTGCTGCCTTCTGGGAAGAGATATAGAAGTTTCTGCTGCCGCACCACCAGACTGCAGAGCAGCTTTTCCCCTAAGCTATCAGACTCTTAAACTCTAGTTCAT
The DNA here is from genome assembly GCF_008315115.2 of Sander lucioperca. Classification (NCBI taxonomy): domain Eukaryota; kingdom Metazoa; phylum Chordata; class Actinopteri; order Perciformes; family Percidae; genus Sander; species Sander lucioperca. The sequence goes on along the minus strand of NC_050191.1, from coordinate 24,788,816 downwards.
CCTCAGCACTGCTCCACTGATTAACATTAATTTGATTTTAAATAAAATCAAAATCAAAAACCAAATGAAATGAACAACAATAAATACATCTGTATCAGTAATCTTGATTTAAAACAGTTACCAAAGACACCATACAGTCAGTCATTTAAATACTGCCACCTGCTGGTAGAAAGGGGGAACATTACGGTGGAAACCACATTAAATATTCATTTAATTATATAATATAGTGCTAACAGTAACAACTCTGCACACACAATAAGTTCTTAGGTTAACTATTACCAACTGGATTGAACCAAACAATGCGCTCATTAAACGTGACTGGTGATGTATACGTGGATAGGCACGATATTAAATCACTGTAATAAACTACTGTTGCTAACAGATTTCTTCCGGTCCAGGTTTATATAAGCCTACTTATTGATTGATTTTTTTCTTCTAACGTTACTCTGGTATAACGTTAGTGCTGCATATTATGACCGTTCTAACAGCTTGGCTTTTATTTTTATAGGCCATATTTACTATTACTTCCGGGTCACTTGGCCAACCTGTCTTTCCTTTAATGTAGATATTCAAACGGAGAAATGAAAAAAGGAATTAAAAAAACCAAAATCGGACCGTTATTTGAATTTGGTTTAGTCGTTTTTCATTTTTGGATTCAGAAACCAAAAACGGGAGAACGGCTCTTTTTTTACTGTTTCTTTGTTTTTGGTTTGAAACTACAAACGAAAAACAGGTGGTTTCTCGTTATTTTGTTTTGTGGTTCAAACGAAAAAACAAACTATCAAAACGTATACGGACCACCCTGGTCAAAAACGAGCAGTTTCCAGTTAATTTTTAATTTGTATGGACATTGGAAAAACAAGAAAACGGAGCTCATAGTTTTGTTTTTCCGTTTTTGGTTTGAAACAAAAAACGAAACATCGACCCGTTTTTTCCTTTATTCGTTTTTGGTTAAAAAAAACCGGAAAAACGGATTATACTTTAGTACCCTGACCCATAGAGCTGTGAAGTTTGCCGGTGTTCGCGCAAGCGTAGAACTGATCAGGCAGTGCACAGAACGGATTTTACAGGCGGTACGGATCGGGTACTGACAAAGGAATAAGATTTATACACACATTTTAATTTCCGAGTTCCATCTACAAATACATCAAAGTCAATCGGATAACGAGATTGTTTTTCGTTTTCCGTTTTTTAATATCAAAACAAAAAACGAATAATGGTTTGTTTTCCGTTTTTTGTTTTCCTATTTACTAATGGTAATTGGGAAACTGGCCGTTTTTCGTTTTTGTTTTTTTCCTTTCAAAACGAAAATCCGTTGGCCGCCAAGTACACGGACCGGTCATAATATGCAGCACTAACGTTATACCAGGGTAACGTTAGAAGAAAAAAAATCAATCAATAAATAGGCTTAAACCTGGACCGAAAGAAATATGTTAGCAACAGTAGTTTATTACAGTGATTTAATATTGTGCCTATCCACGTACACATCACCAGTCACGTTTAATGAGCGCATTGTTTGGTTCAATACAGTTGGTAATAGTTAACCTAAGAACTTATTGTGTGTGCAGAGTTGTTACTGTTAGCACTATATTATATAATTAAATTAAATTAATATTTAATGTGGTTTCCACCTAATGTTCCCCCTTACCAACGGGATACATTGGTACAGATCGGAGATATGCAGGACACTTTATTACAGACGGAATACTCGACACAGCTTCGCCCGCCGGCTATGGAGACCAGCGGTGCTGCTCGAAGCCTCTGGCCGGTAAAGGGACATCATCAGCGGGGGATGTTGAGCGAGTTTGCGGGTGGAAAACTAACGTTAGCCGGCCATCTGTTCCATCAATCCTGCTTGCAAGTGTCCGCTCATTAGACAACAAACTGGACTACATTCAACTTCAACGAAACTCCCAACGCGAGTTCAGAGACTGCTGTGTTTTTGTTGTTGTGGAAACATTGCTATATCGGACTATCCAGCTACCAGTCTAGCTACTCTACTAGCTCTGTCCCCGGGTAAGGCTAGCTAGTGGAGGTGAGCTGTGTTAACACGGACTGTCTGGTGCAGAAATGGGGGTGCTTGTATCCAACTAACTGCTAACTGCTGGTGGAGTTTGTGACTGTTAAATGCCGACCATTCTACATTACACGTAAATTTGTTTACTCGGTGATACAGTCTACCAAGCACTAATACTAGTAGCTAGCTATGTGTTAGCTGAACTTTACGGAGCATATCATGTGTGTCCATTGGAGGGACAGTCGCAGCTAACGAAACCCCTAATGTTCACAAAAATGCATTAAATTGAAATCGGACACCATTGTTAGCTTTATAAGACCTTGGGGTAGATGTTATGTAAGTGGCGTGACGAAATTCAAACTGTAAATATACGAAAGTTATGCCGAAAATGAAGCTAACTAGCTGCTATCTGTACACATAGGATTGGGAAGACAGTCGCAGCTAACAAAACCCGAGAAACGATGACTTTCACTGGGTATGGAGGTTGCCGCTTTCTCGTCAGACTGTGTGGAGCTCCTAAAGTCCAACACAGCTTACCAAATTTGCAATTAGGCATCAATTTTCGTAAAACGGCCCATATTTGAGCTTTATATAGTTGATTTCTCGCTTAAAAAAGTATCAGAAGTGAATTTAATAACGAAATAGCCCGACAAACAATGTATAACTTTGCAGTGTCTGAAATATGAGACTGTCTCGTCTCCAATGTGTTGTACAGCCTACCAAGCGCTAATGCTGTTAGCTGAACTTTACGGAGCATATAATGTGTTTCATATGTCGTTTTTATATATTTGATTTGTGTAACCACTTGAGCCACGGTGAAACATTGTTTCGTGTATATGGTTGAAATGACAATAAAACACAGTTGAATTGAGTTGACCGTCTCTGTCTGTCTGTAAGCGGTAGGCGTGGCTTGGGAGTGGACTCAGAGCAGCGAAGCAAGTGCATTCTGGGATTTGGTGTCTTTCATCCACATGAGCCAAAAACACATTTCCTGGCTTACACTCTTGGCCTAGAAGGCACCAATTTCAATTTTGTTTTCACATTTATACTACATAAGTGACCCAATTTAAAAATATATTCTGCTTTCCAGCGGTGAAATATCCCTTTAAGAGTCTGATAGCTTGGGTGAAAAGCTGCTTTGCAGTCTGGTGGTGCGGCAGCAGAAACTTCTATATCTCTTCCCAGAAGGCAGCAGGGTGAACAGGCTGTAGCTGGGTGTGTACTGTCCTTTAGTATCCTTTGGGCTCTGCGTAGGCACCTCACCTCACCGACATCACTGATGCTCAACTTGTAAGGATTCTCTTCACTTGCATGACACAGTGGGAGTGTTGTATGTTATACACACTGGAATGTGTATAGAAGAAAGATTCACACAGTATATAGCACACTGGTAAATCATTCTTTTGGCCAGATGGCCTACATTAGGACATTTCTGAGGTGAGTTTGTTGTCTGAGCTGCTAAGAAGCTGATAGCAGCGTTAAATCAGGTTAAAACAAAAGGGCATGAGGTTTAACTCTGGGTTGGGGGTGAATGATGACGATGATAACTAGGTTGCAAATAACCTACACGTCTGTTCAGTCTCTACATAAATGACCTGCCCACTGTTGGTCCATCTGTACATTTACAAATGTATGCAGATGACACAGTCCTCTATGTGCATGCTAAAAATAAACAACAAGCTGCACAACTGACTGAGGCAATGAGTAAGGTATCCATATGGCTAACTAATTCATGCTTACACCTGAACATAAGTAAAAACAGTATGAATGTATTTTACAAAACAAACTACTGTGACTTATGACCCTGAGGTAATTGTTGACCAAGAGAAGGTTAGATTGGTATCTGACTTTTAATATCTGGGAATCATCCTAGACTCACAACTCTCATTTAAAAAGCATATAAAAAGGTGGCCAATACTGTTAAATTCAACCTGGCAAATTTTAAGCATATAAGACCATACCTACCAATGAAGGCAGCAAAGCTCTTCTTGCATGCAATGATCTTCTCACATTTTTCTTACTGTTTTACTAGCTGGTCGCAAGCCAATAAAACAACATTGCAACCATTGGAGTCACTTTATAAACAGGCATTAACCCTTATGTTGTCCATCGGGTCACAATGACCCGTTCAGTTTAGTTGACTTTTTGTATTGGCCTGGCGTTGCGCTTCGGGTCTCTGTGACCCATACGTTACTCGATGGTATATCTCCGCTACCGCAGCGCTGGCCTTCGGGTCACTATGACCCATACGTTATTCTATGGTATTTCTCCACTGCCGCGGCTCTGGCCTTCGGGTCTCTGTGACCCATACGTTACTCGATGGTATTTCTCCACTGCCGCAGCACTGGCCTTCGGGTCACTGTGACCCATACGTTGTTCCATGGTATTTCTCCACGGCCGCGGCTCTGGCCTTCGGGTCTCTGTGACCCTGGCCAGTATTCAATGGTATTGCTCCACGGCCGCGGCTCTGGCCTTCGGGTCTCTGTGACCCTGGCCAGTATTCAATGGTATTGCTCCACGGCCGCGGCTCTGGCCTTCGGGTCTCTGTGACCCTGGCCAGTATTCCATGGTATTGCTCCACTACCGCGGCCCTGGCCTTCGGGTCACTGTGACCCATACGTTACTCCGTGGTATTTCTCCACGGCCGCGGCCGCGGCTCTGGCCTTCGGGTCTCTCTGACCCACGCGTTATTCCGTGGTATTTCTCCACTGCCGCGGCTCTGGCCTTCAGGTCTCTCTGACCCATACGTTACTTGATGGTATTGCTCCACGGCCGCGGCTCTGGCCTTCGGGTCACCGTGACCCTGGCCAGTATTCAATGGTATTGCTCCACTTCAGCAGCTCTGGCCTTGGGGTCACTGTGACCCACACGTTATTCCATGGTATTTCTCCCTGCCACCGAGACTCTGGCCTTCGGGTCTCTGTGACCCGCACGTTACTCAATGGCATTTCTCCAATTGAGCAGCTCTGGCCTTCGGGTCACTGTGACCCTGGCCAGTCATTTAGTGGTATTTCTCTTCACTACCGCTGCTCTGGCCTTCGGGTCACTGTGACCCGTACGTTATTCCATGGCATTTCTCCACGGCCGAGGCTCTGGCCTTCGGGTCTCTTTGACCCATACGTTATTCCATGGTATTTCTCCCTGGCCTTCGGGTCTCTGTGACCCTGGCCAGTATTCCATGGTATTGCTCTCCACTACCGCAGCTCTGGCCTTCGGGTCACTGTGACCCACGCGTTATTCCGTGGAATTTCTCCACTACCGCAGCTCCGGCCTTCGTGTCTCTCTGACCCATACGTTATTCGCTGGTATTTCTCCACTTGAGCAGCTCTGGCCTTCGGGTCACTGTGACCCTGGCCAGTATTCCATGGTATTGCTCTCCACTACCGCAGCTCTGGCCATCGGGTCACTGTGACCCTGGCCAGTATTCAGTGGTATTTCTCCACTTGAGCAGCTCTGGCCTTCGGGTCACTGTGACCCTGGCCAGTATTCCATGGTATTGCTCTACACTACCGCAGCTCTGGCCTTCGGGTCACTGTGACCCTGGCCAGTATTCCATGGTATTGCTCTACACTACCGCAGCTCTGGCCTTCGGGTCACTGTGACCCACGCGTTATTCCGTGGTATTTCTCCACTACCGCAGCTCCGGCCTTCGGGTCTCTCTGACCCATACGTTATTCGCTGGTATTTCTCCACTTGAGCAGCTCGGGCCTTCGGGTCACTGTGACCCACGCGTTATTCCGTGGTATTTCTCCACTACCGCAGCTCCGGCCTTCGGGTCTCTCTGACCCATACGTTATTCGCTGGTATTTCTCCACTTGAGCAGCTCGGGCCTTCGGGTCACTGTGACCCACACGTTATTCCGTGGAATTTCTCCACTACCGCAGCTCCGGCCTTCGGGTCTCTCTGACCCATACGTTATTCGCTGGTATTTCTCCACTTGAGCAGCTCTGGCCTTTGGGTCACTGTGACCCTGGCCAGTATTCCATGGTATTGCTCTCCACTACCGCAGCGCTGGCCTTCGGGTCACTGTGACCCTGGCCAGTATTCCATGGTATTGCTCTCCACTACCGCAGCGCTGGCCTTCGGGTCTCTCTGACCCATGCGTTATTCGCTGGTATTTCTCCACTTGAGCAGCGCTGGCCTTCGGGTCACTGTGACCCTGGCCAGTATTCCATGGTATTGCTCTCCACTTCCGCAGCTCTGGCCTTCGGGTCTCTCTGACCCATGCGTTATTCGCTGGTATTTCTCCACTTGAGCAGCGCTGGCCTTCGGGTCTCTCTGACCCGTGCGTTATTCGCTGGTATTTCTCCACTACCGCAGCTCTGGCCTTCGGGTCACTGTGACCCTGGCCAGTATTCCATGGCATTTCTCCTCTACCGCAGTGCTGGCCGTCGGGTCACTGTGACCCTGGCCACTATTCCATGGCATTTCTCCACTGCCGCGGCTCTGGCCTTCGGGTCACTGTGACCCTGGCCAGTATTCAGTGATATTTCTCCACGGCTGCCGCGGCTCTGGCCTTCGGATTCTATGTGGCCACTATTCCATGGTATTTCTCCACTACCACTGCTCTGGCCTTCGGGTCACTGTGACCCTGGCCAGTATTCAATGGTATTGCTCTCCACTACCGCAGCGCTGGCCTTCGGGTCACTATGACCCTGGCCAGTATTCAATGGTATTTCTCCACTACCGCGGCTCTGGCCTTCGGGTCTATGTGACCCATTCCATGGTATTTCTCCACTACCACTGCTCTGGCCTTCGGGTCTATGTGACCCGTACATTATTCCGTGGTATTTCTCCACTACCGCAGCTCTGGCCTTCGGGTCACAGTGACCCATTCCATGGTATTTGTCTACTACCGCGGCTCTGGCCTTCGGGTGTCTGTGACCCATTCCATGGTATTCGGGGGACCCTGGCCTGGCTTGTAGTAGTAAAACAGACAGGGTGAGGCAAAGCGGAAAGAAACAAACCTCGTTCTCGTCCTACTAAACACTTTTATTACACACACACACACACACACACACACACACACACACACACACACACATGTATATACATATACATGTATATTGTACAGATTTTGTCTTCTTCGTCTTCTTCTTCTGGACCTTTGTACTCTTTGTACTCGGTTCAGCAGCCGGTTGCGACGCCGGCATGGCCCGCTGTGTGACTCTAAATTTGGAGCTGCATCGGGTTATCGCCCACGTGGCACGCAATGGCCCCCAAGTGGAAAATTTAGTAGTAGCAGAAGAAGAAGAAGAAGAAGAAGAAGAAGAAGAAGAAGAAGAAGAAAAAGAAGACGACCACAGTGACAGCGACAGCGACTCCGACTCCGACTCCGACTCTGACTCCGAATGGTCATCCGGCGGGTGTGCGTCAGAAGAGGACCGAGACAAACACGATGACGGAGAAAGAGACCGCCACGACGCTGACGAGCACGACCACGACCACGACCACGACCACGACCACGACGCAGGAGAAGACGAGTACGACGACGCCGACGACCGAGGCGAACGAGGAGAAGAACGAGGGGAAGAACGAGGAGAAGAACGAGGAGAAGAACGAGGGGCAAACGCGGCACAGGCTGGTGGACGGCAAAGGGGAGATGAAAACAGAGAGGGCGAAGACGCCGACGCCGACGACGACGCCGACGACGACGAAGACGACGACGACGACGGCGAGCAGGACGACGAACGAGGAGAAGAACGAGGGGAAGAACGAGGAGAAGAACGAGGAGAAGAACGAGGGGCAAACGCGGCACAGGCTGGTGGACGGCAAAGGGGAGATGAAAACAGAGAGGGCGAAGACGCCGACGCCGACGACGACGCCGACGACGACGAAGACGACGACGACGACGGCGAGCAGGACGACGAACGAGGAGAAGAACAAGGGGCAAACGTGGCACAGGCTGGTGGATGGCAAAGGGGAGATGAAGACAGAGAGGGCGACGGCGGCGACGACGACGGCGAGCAGGACGAGGAACGAGGAGAAGAACGAGGGGCAAACGCGCCACAGGAGGGTGGACGGCAAAGGGGAGATGACGACAACGAGGGCCACGACGACGAGGAGCAGGATGTGGAACAAGACGATGAGGACGAGGAGGAGGACGAGGAGGAGGAGGAGGAGAGCGAAAGGTTTGCGTCGAGAGACGGCGAGATCGAATGGTCCTCCACGACGTATCATCCCCATCGCCCTGGACCTCGTCGCCGCCGTCGTGCCGAATATGAAGAGGACGAGGAACAACAACTGGACGACGGCGACGACGGCAACGACCAAGACCAAGACCAAGACCAAGACCAAGACCAACGTGACCGAGACCAAGACGAACGACACGACCAAGACGAACGGCAACAACAAGACCCGGCCAGACGCGCCACCGCTCCGCAGAGCCCAGGACCCACAGAGTACGCGGCAACACGCGTCCGCGATATACTCTCCGCTTTCGAGCTGTTTGTCACGCGGCACATACAAGAGATCGTGGTGACCGCCACGAACATCGAGGGCCTAAGGAAGTGCGGCAACGGCTGGAAACTGATGGACGCCACGGACCTGCGCGGCTACATCGGGCTGCTGCTCCTCGCCGGCGTGTACAGGTCCCGAAACGAGGCACTGGAGAGCCTGTGGCACGAGGAGAGCGGCAGGGCCATTTTCCGCGCCACGATGCCGCTCAAGCGCTTCCACGCGTTCTCGCGACTGGTGCGATTCGACGACCGCGAGACGAGAGCCGCCAGACGAGCCGCGGACAAACTGGCGGCCATACGAGACGTGTGGGACGCCTGGGTGCGGCGGCTGCCTCGCCTCTACAACCCGGGCCCCGACGTGACCGTGGACGAGCAGCTGGTTCCCTTTCGAGGTGGGTATTTGTCACCGCAACTGCTACTTTCATTATCGTCGTATCGCGACCGCAGTGGCACAATTGTCTCGTCTTTTTCTTGGTCTTTTTCCAGCTCGCCGTTTACAATGCTTTTGTGTGTGTGTGCGCATGCGGACGTTTCTAAACATTTTGTTCTTTTCTCGTGTGCTTGTATTCTCATCTACAATTTCTATCTCATTCTTCTTCTTCTTCACCTTCCCTCCTTCCCCCCTTCTTTGTCTTCCTCCGAGTTCTTTTTCCGTGTCTTTCTCATTCTCACTCTTTGACGACACGTCCAACACCTCCAACGCCAACAACGACAACGACAACGCCAACAACGACAACGACGACGACGACGACAACGACAACGACAACAAGGTCGATGCTCCTTCCGCCAGTACATGCCCAGCAAGCCCGCCAGGTACGGACTCAAGTCCTGGGTGGCCTGCGACGCCGCGTCCAGCTACGCGTGGAACATGCAGATGTACACGGGCAAGTCGGCGAGCGGCGGGCCCGAGAGGAATCTGGGCGCGCGCGTGGTGCTGGACGTGACCAAGGGCCTGCGGGGTCCGCGCAACGTGACGTGCGACAACTTTTTCACCTCCTACGAGCTGGCCCGGCGGCTGCTCATCGAGAGGCGCCTCACCGTGGTGGGCACGATGCGCAAAAACAAGCCCGAGCTGCCGCGCGCCTTGCTCAACACCAAGGGCCCACCGTCACTCTGGTGTCCTACGTGCCCAAGAGGCACAAGAACGTGCTGCTGCTGAGCACGCTGCACACGGGGAAGGCGCGCGTCCGCGCCACCAGGGACGCCAAGCCCGACATCATCCTGCACTACAACAGCACCAAGGGCGGCGTGGACAACCTGGACAAGCTCGTCGGCACGTACAGCTGCCGCAGGAAGACGACGCGCTGGCCCCTCGCCGTGTTCCACAACATCCTCGACGTGTCCGCCTACAACGCCTTTGTGCTCTGGCGAGAGCTCAGGCCCCAGTGGATGCGCGGCAAGCTCTACAGGAGGCGCGTGTTCCTGGAGCAGCTGGGCAGGGCGCTCGTGACTCCGCTCATCGAGAGACGCTCGCGTCTCCCTCGCACGGAAGCATCCGCCGCACTCGTCAAGGCCTTGACGAGCAGGGCCGCGGCCGCTCGAGAGCACAGAGAGGGTGTTGACGACGACAACGACGACGACAACGACGACGATGTGGAACCGACCGCGCCCAGAGTGGCCAGCAAGAGGAAGAGGTGTCAGCTCTGTCCAAAGACAAAGGACCGCAAGACATACACGGCGTGCGGGGCCTGCAAGAGATACATCTGCGGGAGATGCACGCGGCTCAACTGCGCGGAATGTGTGCGCGGACTGTAGCCTCTTGGCTCGAACGCCGCCGGTTTGGGCTTGGGCTTTGCTCTGCACAACAACGAGCAGACAAACACAACAACGACAACGACGACGACGACGACACCCGTTGTCTCGCTCGTGCTTTTGACCGTGTCGACCTGGAATCGCCTACGGCCTGACACTGAACACCACGAGAGACGAGCGAAGTCAACGCACACACAGTGTGTGCTATTGAGATGTGAACAGGTGCAACAAAGTGACATGAACAACACTGTTGAAAATCTTTTGAATAAAAACCCTTTGGCATGTGTCTGCTGTGTGAGATGTGAGATTATTACACACACACACACACACACACACACACACACACACACACACACACACACACACACACACACACACACACACGAAAGGGTCGAAGCACAACGCCAGGGTAGTAGGACAGTACATAAACTAAACAAGTCCCCGTGACATGAAGGACAACACAAGGGTTAAGGAAAACAGTATTAAAGTGGATATAGTCCAAGAAAGACAAAAGTTTTACAGCAGCATTGAGCATGTTCCTGCTATCAAAGAGAGATTTACAATGACGATATGATCACCTACCTCAGGATCCAGGAACGTAAAACAACAACAATGAGGCTAAGAGGTTGAGGCTCAGCTAAGGTAAGAACAATGAGGCTAAGAACAACAATTAGAGTATAAGAATTACATAAACATTTAAATATTTTTTTATAACAATATGCTCAATTATGTTATTTAAATACGTAGGAAGGAAGCAGGAACGTAAGACGGATCCAGGAACGTAAAATAACACCAATGAGGCTAAGAGGTTGAGGCTCAGCTACGGTAAGAACAATGAGAGGATAAGAGACATTTTCCGTGTTAGGCGAATGTACTATGGACACTTCGATAGGCCTAGCCACAATTTCACGACAGGGAGTTTTTCATGCAGGTTATTGAGATTTTCACTCAGCAGAGTTTGATTGTGCGAAGTAAACACGAACAAAGAAATGTGTTTCCACCCAGTTTCGAACTGGGGACCTTTCGCGTGTTAGGCGAACGTGATAACCACTACACTACGGAAACTGATGAAAAGGGTTTTTTAGCATGTTCGTGGGGAAATGCACCAATCACATTTTACTGCAAATGTTCAAAATGCCGTTTCACATGTTTATTTTTGACACATAGATATGTTAAACAGGATTCAGTCATAGCTGCTCTGTCATGGATATGAGTGACAGTGAATATGTAGTGAATCTAAATGTTTCGACATATATTCACTGTAGCCTAAATGCTGTTATGGCGCCACCTAGCGAGTGCCGTGCCAAATTTAGAGTTTGGGCAGTCCTCGTTAGTATAGTGGACAGTATCTCCGCCTGTCACGTGGAAGACTGGGGTTCGATTCCCCGACGGGGAGATTTATCTATCAGCTGCTAATTATTTACCAAGGCTACATCGACACTACTACGTTTGCCGGCGTAGTGTGGATACGAGGCCTAACCATGGGAAAGGATATGCGTTTTTAAGAAAAAAAACTATTAGAGAGCATATAGTCCAAGAAAGACAAAAGTTTTACAGCAGCACTGAGCATGTTCCTGCTATCAAAGAGAGCTTTACAGTGACGATATGATCACCTAACTCAGGATCCAGGAACGTAAAACAACAACGAGGCTAAGAGGTTGAGGCTCAGCTAAGGTAAGAACAATGAGGCTAAGAACAACAATTAGAGTATAAGAATTACATAAACATATAAATATTTTTATATTACTATATGCTCAATTATGTTATTTAAATACGTAGGAAGGAAGCAGGAACGTAAGACAGATCCAGGAACGTAAAACAACAACAATGAGGCTAAGAGGTTGAGGCTCAGCTAAGGTAAGAACAATAAGGCTAAGAACAACAATGAGAGTATAAGAATATACATAAACATTGAAATATTTTTTTATTAAAATATGCTCAATTATGTTATTTAAATACTGATAAGAATTTGGAGAAAGAACAACAATGGCGAAAAGTAAGCCCAGGGATGTACTTGCTTGGACCAACCATGAGGTGGAACTGCTACTGAAAGGCATGTAAGCTTACCTAACCGATGAAACTGACTGACGTGGGTGTCTGCATTAGTTTCCAAAGTTCTCCGGTTCTGCCTGTACAGACTACAACGCAACTCTGCAGTTTTCAAACTTAAACGGGGTGAGCAATGTTTCCAAATGTCTTTGTGTAAGGGTCGCGGAAATGCCGGAGTCGTGTGGATACAAGGCCTAAACATAGCAAAAGATATGCTTTTTTAAGGAAAGCAGTATTAAAGTGGATATAGTCCAAGAAAGACAAAAGTTTCACAGTTCTTAGGAAGGAAGGAAGGAAGGAAGCAGGAATGTAAGACAGATCCACGAACGTAAAACAACAACAATGAGGTTCAGAGGTTGAGGCTCAGCTACGGTAAGAACAATGAGGCTAAGAACAACAATGAGAGTATAAGAATTTACATAAATATTGAAATATTTTTTTATTAAAATATGCTCAATTATGTTATTTAAATACTGATAAGAATTTGGAGAAAGAACAACAATGGCGAAAAGTAAGCCCAGGGATTTACTTGCTTGGACCAACCATGAGGTGGAACTGCTACTGAAAGGCATGTAAGCTTACCTAACCGATGAAACTGACTGACGTGGGTGTCTGCATTACTTTCCAAAGTTCTCCGGTTCTGCCTGTACAGACTACAACGCACCTCTGCAGTTTTCAAACTTAAACGGGGTGAGCAATATTTCCAAATGTCTTTGTGTAAGGGTCGCGGAAATGCTGGAGTCGTGTGGATACAAGGCCTAAACATAGTAAAAGATATGCTTTTTTAAGGAAAACAGTATTAAAGTGGATATAGTCCAAGAAAGACAAAAGTTTTACAGCAGCATTGAGCATGTTCCTGCTATCAAAGAGAGATTTACAATGACGATATGATCACCTACCTCAGGATCCAGGAACGTAAAACAACAACAATGAGGCTAAGAGGTTGAGGCTCAGCTAAGGTAAGAACAATGAGGCTAAGAACAACAATTAGAGTATAAGAATTACATAAACATTTAAATATTTTTTTATAACAATATGCTCAATTATGTTATTTAAATACGTAGGAAGGAAGCAGGAACGTAAGACGGATCCAGGAACGTAAAATAACACCAATGAGGCTAAGAGGTTGAGGCTCAGCTACGGTAAGAACAATGAGAGGATAAGAGACATTTTCCGTGTTAGGCGAATGTACTATGGACACTTCGATAGGCCTAGCCACAATTTCACGACAGGGAGTTTTTCATGCAGGTGATTGAGATTTTCACTCAGCAGAGTTTGATTGTGCGAAGTAAACACGAACAAAGAAATGTGTTTCCACCCAGTTTCGAACTGGGGACCTTTCGCGTGTTAGGCTAACGTGATAACCACTACACTACGGAAACTGATGAAAAGGGTTTTTTAGCATGTTCGTGGGGAAATGCACCAATCACATTTTACTGCAAATGTTCAAAATGCCGTTTCACATGTTTATTTTTGACACATAGATATGTTAAACAGGATTCAGTCATAGCTGCTCTGTCATGGATATGAGTGACAGTGAATATGTAGTGAATCTAAATGTTTCGACATATATTCACTGTAGCCTAAATGCTGTTATGGCGCCACCTAGCGAGTGCCGTGCCAAATTTAGAGTTTGGGCAGTCCTCGTTAGTATAGTGGACAGTATCGCCGCCTGTCACGCGGAAGACCGGAGTTCGATTCCCCGACGGGGAGATTTATCTATCAGCTGCTAATTATTTACCAAGGCTACATCGACACTACTACGTTTGCCGGCGTAGTGTGGATACGAGGCCTAACCATGGGAAAGGATATGCGTTTTTAAGAAAAAAAACTATTAGAGAGCATATAGTCCAAGAAAGACAAAAGTTTTACAGCAGCACTGAGCATGTTCCTGCTATCAAAGAGAGCTTTACAGTGACGATATGATCACCTAACTCAGGATCCAGGAACGTAAAACAACAACGAGGCTAAGAGGTTGAGGCTCAGCTAAGGTAAGAACAATGAGGCTAAGAACAACAATTAGAGTATAAGAATTACATAAACATTTAAATATTTTTATATTACTATATGCTCAATTATGTTATTTAAATACGTAGGAAGAAAGCAGGAACGTAAGACAGATCCAGGAACGTAAAACAACAACAATGAGGCTAAGAGGTTGAGGCTCAGCTAAGGTAAGAACAATAAGGCTAAGAACAACAATGAGAGTATAAGAATATACATAAACATTGAAATATTTTTTTATTAAAATATGCTCAATTATGTTATTTAAATACTGATAAGAATTTGGAGAAAGAACAACAATGGCGAAAAGTAAGCCCAGGGATGTACTTGCTTGGACCAACCATGAGGTGGAACTGCTACTGAAAGGCATGTAAGCTTACCTAACCGATGAAACTGACTGACGTGGGTGTCTGCATTAGTTTCCAAAGTTCTCCGGTTCTGCCTGTACAGACTACAACGCAACCCTGCAGTTTTCAAACTTAAACGGGGTGAGCAATGTTTCCAAATGTCTTTGTGTAAGGGTCGCGGAAATGCCGGAGTAGTGTGGATACAAGGCCTAAACATAGCAAAAGATATGCTTTTTTAAGGAAAGCAGTATTAAAGTGGATATAGTCCAAGAAAGACAAAAGTTTCACAGTTCTTAGGAAGGAAGGAAGGAAGGAAGGAAGGAAGGAAGCAGGAATGTAAGACAGATCCACGAGCGTAAAACAACAACAATGAGGCTCAGAGGTTGAGGCTCAGCTACGGTAAGAACAATGAGGCTAAGAACAACAATGAGAGTATAAGAATTTACATAAATATTGAAATATTTTTTTATTAAAATATGCTCAATTATGTTATTTAAATACCGATAAGAATTTGGAGAAAGAACAACAATGGCGAAAAGTAAGCCCAGGGATTTACTTGCTTGGACCAACCATGAGGTGGAACTGCTACTGAAAGGCATGTAAGCTTACCTAACCGATGAAACTGACTGACGTGGGTGTCTGCATTACTTTCCAAAGTTCTCCGGTTCTGCCTGTACAGACTACAACGCACCTCTGCAGTTTTCAAACTTAAACGGGGTGAGCAATATTTCCAAATGTCTTTGTGTAAGGGTCGCGGAAATGCTGGAGTCGTGTGGATACAAGGCCTAAACATAGTAAAAGATATGCTTTTTTAAGGAAAACAGTATTAAAGTGGATATAGTCCAAGAAAGACAAAAGTTTTACAGCAGCATTGAGCATGTTCCTGCTATCAAAGAGAGATTTACAATGACGATATGATCACCTACCTCAGGATCCAGGAACGTAAAACAACAACAATGAGGCTAAGAGGTTGAGGCTCAGCTAAGGTAAGAACAACAATTAGAGTATAAGAATTACATAAACATTTAAATATTTTTTTATAACAATATGCTCAATTATGTTATTTAAATACGTAGGAAGGAAGCAGGAACGTAAGACGGATCCAGGAACGTAAAATAACACCAATGAGGCTAAGAGGTTGAGGCTCAGCTACGGTAAGAACAATGAGAGGATAAGAGACATTTTCCGTGTTAGGCGAATGTACTATGGACACTTCGATAGGCCTAGCCACAATTTCACGACAGGGAGTTTTTCATGCAGGTTATTGAGATTTTCACTCAGCAGAGTTTGATTGTGCGAAGTAAACACGAACAAAGAAATGTGTTTCCACCCAGTTTCGAACTGGGGACCTTTCGCGTGTTAGGCGAACGTGATAACCACTACACTACGGAAACTGATGAAAAGGGTTTTTTAGCATGTTCGTGGGGAAATGCACCAATCACATTTTACTGCAAATGTTCAAAATGCCGTTTCACATGTTTATTTTTGACACATAGATATGTTAAACAGGATTCAGTCATAGCTGCTCTGTCATGGATATGAGTGACAGTGAATATGTAGTGAATCTAAATGTTTCGACATATATTCACTGTAGCCTAAATGCTGTTATGGCGCCACCTAGCGAGTGCCGTGCCAAATTTAGAGTTTGGGCAGTCCTCGTTAGTATAGTGGACAGTATCTCCGCCTGTCACGCGGAAGACCGGGGTTCGATTCCCCGACGGGGAGATTTATCTATCAGCTGCTAATTATTTACCAAGGCTACATCGACACTACTACGTTTGCCGGCGTAGTGTGGATACGAGGCCTAACCATGGGAAAGGATATGCGTTTTTAAGAAAAAAAACTATTAGAGAGCATATAGTCCAAGAAAGACAAAAGTTTTACAGCAGCACTGAGCATGTTCCTGCTATCAAAGAGAGCTTTACAGTGACGATATGATCACCTAACTCAGGATCCAGGAACGTAAAACAACAACGAGGCTAAGAGGTTGAGGCTCAGCTAAGGTAAGAACAATGAGGCTAAGAACAACAATTAGAGTATAAGAATTACATAAACATATAAATATTTTTATATTACTATATGCTCAATTATGTTATTTAAATACGTAGGAAGGAAGCAGGAACGTAAGACAGATCCAGGAACGTAAAACAACAACAATGAGGCTAAGAGGTTGAGGCTCAGCTAAGGTAAGAACAATAAGGCTAAGAACAACAATGAGAGTATAAGAATATACATAAACATTGAAATATTTTTTTATTAAAATATGCTCAATTATGTTATTTAAATACTGATAAGAATTTGGAGAAAGAACAACAATGGCGAAAAGTAAGCCCAGGGATGTACTTGCTTGGACCAACCATGAGGTGGAACTGCTACTGAAAGGCATGTAAGCTTACCTAACCGATGAAACTGACTGACGTGGGTGTCTGCATTAGTTTCCAAAGTTCTCCGGTTCTGCCTGTACAGACTACAACGCAACCCTGCAGTTTTCAAACTTAAACGGGGTGAGCAATGTTTCCAAATGTCTTTGTGTAAGGGTCGCGGAAATGCCAGAGTAGTGTGGATACAAGGCCTAAACATAGCAAAAGATATGCTTTTTTAAGGAAAGCAGTATTAAAGTGGATATAGTCCAAGAAAGACAAAAGTTTCACAGTTCTTAGGAAGGAAGGAAGGAAGGAAGGAAGCAGGAATGTAAGACAGATCCACGGGCGTAAAACAACAACAATGAGGCTCAGAGGTTGAGGCTCAGCTACGGTAAGAACAATGAGGCTAAGAACAACAATGAGAGTATAAGAATTTACATAAATATTGAAATATTTTTTTATTAAAATATGCTTAATTATGTTATTTAAATACTGATAAGAATTTGGAGAAAGAACAACAATGGCGAAAAGTAAGCCCAGGGATTTACTTGCTTGGACCAACCATGAGGTGGAACTGCTACTGAAAGGCATGTAAGCTTACCTAACCGATGAAACTGACTGACGTGGGTGTCTGCATTAGTTTCCAAAGTTCTCCGGTTCTGCCTGTACAGACTACAACGCAACTCTGCAGTTTTCAAACTTAAACGGGGTGAGCAATGTTTCCAAATGTCTTTGTGTAAGGGTCGCGGAAATGCCGGAGTCGTGTGGATACAAGGCCTAAACATAGCAAAAGATATGCTTTTTTAAGGAAAGCAGTATTAAAGTGGATATAGTCCAAGAAAGACAAAAGTTTCACAGTTCTTAGGAAGGAAGGAAGGAAGGAAGGAAGGAAGGAAGCAGGAATGTAAGACAGATCCACGAGCGTAAAACAACAACAATGAGGCTCAGAGGTTGAGGCTCAGCTACGGTAAGAACAATGAGGCTAAGAACAACAATGAGAGTATAAGAATTTACATAAATATTGAAATATTTTTTTATTAAAATATGCTCAATTATGTTATTTAAATACCGATAAGAATTTGGAGAAAGAACAACAATGGCGAAAAGTAAGCCCAGGGATTTACTTGCTTGGACCAACCATGAGGTGGAACTGCTACTGAAAGGCATGTAAGCTTACCTAACCGATGAAACTGACTGACGTGGGTGTCTGCATTACTTTCCAAAGTTCTCCGGTTCTGCCTGTACAGACTACAACGCACCTCTGCAGTTTTCAAACTTAAACGGGGTGAGCAATATTTCCAAATGTCTTTGTGTAAGGGTCGCGGAAATGCTGGAGTCGTGTGGATACAAGGCCTAAACATAGTAAAAGATATGCTTTTTTAAGGAAAACAGTATTAAAGTGGATATAGTCCAAGAAAGACAAAAGTTTTACAGCAGCATTGAGCATGTTCCTGCTATCAAAGAGAGATTTACAATGACGATATGATCACCTACCTCAGGATCCAGGAACGTAAAACAACAACAATGAGGCTAAGAGGTTGAGGCTCAGCTAAGGTAAGAACAACAATTAGAGTATAAGAATTACATAAACATTTAAATATTTTTTTATAACAATATGCTCAATTATGTTATTTAAATACGTAGGAAGGAAGCAGGAACGTAAGACGGATCCAGGAACGTAAAATAACACCAATGAGGCTAAGAGGTTGAGGCTCAGCTACGGTAAGAACAATGAGAGGATAAGAGACATTTTCCGTGTTAGGCGAATGTACTATGGACACTTCGATAGGCCTAGCCACAATTTCACGACAGGGAGTTTTTCATGCAGGTTATTGAGATTTTCACTCAGCAGAGTTTGATTGTGCGAAGTAAACACGAACAAAGAAATGTGTTTCCACCCAGTTTCGAACTGGGGACCTTTCGCGTGTTAGGCGAACGTGATAACCACTACACTACGGAAACTGATGAAAAGGGTTTTTTAGCATGTTCGTGGGGAAATGCACCAATCACATTTTACTGCAAATGTTCAAAATGCCGTTTCACATGTTTATTTTTGACACATAGATATGTTAAACAGGATTCAGTCATAGCTGCTCTGTCATGGATATGAGTGACAGTGAATATGTAGTGAATCTAAATGTTTCGACATATATTCACTGTAGCCTAAATGCTGTTATGGCGCCACCTAGCGAGTGCCGTGCCAAATTTAGAGTTTGGGCAGTCCTCGTTAGTATAGTGGACAGTATCTCCGCCTGTCACGCGGAAGACCGGGGTTCGATTCCCCGACGGGGAGATTTATCTATCAGCTGCTAATTATTTACCAAGGCTACATCGACACTACTACGTTTGCCGGCGTAGTGTGGATACGAGGCCTAACCATGGGAAAGGATATGCGTTTTTAAGAAAAAAAACTATTAGAGAGCATATAGTCCAAGAAAGACAAAAGTTTTACAGCAGCACTGAGCATGTTCCTGCTATCAAAGAGAGCTTTACAGTGACGATATGATCACCTAACTCAGGATCCAGGAACGTAAAACAACAACGAGGCTAAGAGGTTGAGGCTCAGCTAAGGTAAGAACAATGAGGCTAAGAACAACAATTAGAGTATAAGAATTACATAAACATATAAATATTTTTATATTACTATATGCTCAATTATGTTATTTAAATACGTAGGAAGGAAGCAGGAACGTAAGACAGATCCAGGAACGTAAAACAACAACAATGAGGCTAAGAGGTTGAGGCTCAGCTAAGGTAAGAACAATAAGGCTAAGAACAACAATGAGAGTATAAGAATATACATAAACATTGAAATATTTTTTTATTAAAATATGCTCAATTATGTTATTTAAATACTGATAAGAATTTGGAGAAAGAACAACAATGGCGAAAAGTAAGCCCAGGGATGTACTTGCTTGGACCAACCATGAGGTGGAACTGCTACTGAAAGGCATGTAAGCTTACCTAACCGATGAAACTGACTGACGTGGGTGTCTGCATTAGTTTCCAAAGTTCTCCGGTTCTGCCTGTACAGACTACAACGCAACCCTGCAGTTTTCAAACTTAAACGGGGTGAGCAATGTTTCCAAATGTCTTTGTGTAAGGGTCGCGGAAATGCCAGAGTAGTGTGGATACAAGGCCTAAACATAGCAAAAGATATGCTTTTTTAAGGAAAGCAGTATTAAAGTGGATATAGTCCAAGAAAGACAAAAGTTTCACAGTTCTTAGGAAGGAAGGAAGGAAGGAAGGAAGCAGGAATGTAAGACAGATCCACGGGCGTAAAACAACAACAATGAGGCTCAGAGGTTGAGGCTCAGCTACGGTAAGAACAATGAGGCTAAGAACAACAATGAGAGTATAAGAATTTACATAAATATTGAAATATTTTTTTATTAAAATATGCTTAATTATGTTATTTAAATACTGATAAGAATTTGGAGAAAGAACAACAATGGCGAAAAGTAAGCCCAGGGATTTACTTGCTTGGACCAACCATGAGGTGGAACTGCTACTGAAAGGCATGTAAGCTTACCTAACCGATGAAACTGACTGACGTGGGTGTCTGCATTAGTTTCCAAAGTTCTCCGGTTCTGCCTGTACAGACTACAACGCAACTCTGCAGTTTTCAAACTTAAACGGGGTGAGCAATGTTTCCAAATGTCTTTGTGTAAGGGTCGCGGAAATGCCGGAGTCGTGTGGATACAAGGCCTAAACATAGCAAAAGATATGCTTTTTTAAGGAAAGCAGTATTAAAGTGGATATAGTCCAAGAAAGACAAAAGTTTCACAGTTCTTAGGAAGGAAGGAAGGAAGGAAGGAAGGAAGGAAGCAGGAATGTAAGACAGATCCACGAGCGTAAAACAACAACAATGAGGCTCAGAGGTTGAGGCTCAGCTACGGTAAGAACAATGAGGCTAAGAACAACAATGAGAGTATAAGAATTTACATAAATATTGAAATATTTTTTTATTAAAATATGCTAAATTATGTTATTGAAATACTGATAAGAATTTGGAGAAAGAACAACAATGGCGAAAAGTAAGCCCAGGGATTTACTTGCTTGGACCAACCATGAGGTGGAACTGCTACTGAAAGGCATGTAAGCTTACCTAACCGATGAAACTGACTGACGTGGGTGTCTGCATTACTTTCCAAAGTTCTCCGGTTCTGCCTGTACAGACTACAACGCACCTCTGCAGTTTTCAAACTTAAACGGGGTGAGCAATATTTCCAAATGTCTTTGTGTAAGGGTCGCGGAAATGCTGGAGTCGTGTGGATACAAGGCCTAAACATAGTAAAAGATATGCTTTTTTAAGGAAAACAGTATTAAAGTGGATATAGTCCAAGAAAGACAAAAGTTTTACAGCAGCATTGAGCATGTTCCTGCTATCAAAGAGAGATTTACAATGACGATATGATCACCTACCTCAGGATCCAGGAACGTAAAACAACAACAATGAGGCTAAGAGGTTGAGGCTCAGCTAAGGTAAGAACAATGAGGCTAAGAACAACAATTAGAGTATAAGAATTACATAAACATTTAAATATTTTTTTATAACAATATGCTCAATTATGTTATTTAAATACGTAGGAAGGAAGCAGGAACGTAAGACGGATCCAGGAACGTAAAATAACACCAATGAGGCTAAGAGGTTGAGGCTCAGCTACGGTAAGAACAATGAGAGGATAAGAGACATTTTCCGTGTTAGGCGAATGTACTATGGACACTTCGATAGGCCTAGCCACAATTTCACGACAGGGAGTTTTTCATGCAGGTTATTGAGATTTTCACTCAGCAGAGTTTGATTGTGCGAAGTAAACACGAACAAAGAAATGTGTTTCCACCCAGTTTCGAACTGGGGACCTTTCGCGTGTTAGGCGAACGTGATAACCACTACACTACGGAAACTGATGAAAAGGGTTTTTTAGCATGTTCGTGGGGAAATGCACCAATCACATTTTACTGCAAATGTTCAAAATGCCGTTTCACATGTTTATTTTTGACACATAGATATGTTAAACAGGATTCAGTCATAGCTGCTCTGTCATGGATATGAGTGACAGTGAATATGTAGTGAATCTAAATGTTTCGACATATATTCACTGTAGCCTAAATGCTGTTATGGCGCCACCTAGCGAGTGCCGTGCCAAATTTAGAGTTTGGGCAGTCCTCGTTAGTATAGTGGACAGTATCTCCGCCTGTCACGCGGAAGACCGGGGTTCGATTCCCCGACGGGGAGATTTATCTATCAGCTGCTAATTATTTACCAAGGCTACATCGACACTACTACGTTTGCCGGCGTAGTGTGGATACGAGGCCTAACCATGGGAAAGGATATGCGTTTTTAAGAAAAAAAACTATTAGAGAGCATATAGTCCAAGAAAGACAAAAGTTTTACAGCAGCACTGAGCATGTTCCTGCTATCAAAGAGAGCTTTACAGTGACGATATGATCACCTAACTCAGGATCCAGGAACGTAAAACAACAACGAGGCTAAGAGGTTGAGGCTCAGCTAAGGTAAGAACAATGAGGCTAAGAACAACAATTAGAGTATAAGAATTACATAAACATTTAAATATTTTTATATTACTATATGCTCAATTATGTTATTTAAATACGTAGGAAGGAAGCAGGAACGTAAGACAGATCCAGGAACGTAAAACAACAACAATGAGGCTAAGAGGTTGAGGCTCAGCTAAGGTAAGAACAATAAGGCTAAGAACAACAATGAGAGTATAAGAATATACATAAACATTGAAATATTTTTTTATTAAAATATGCTCAATTATGTTATTTAAATACTGATAAGAATTTGGAGAAAAAACAACAATGGCGAAAAGTAAGCCCAGGGATGTACTTGCTTGGACCAACCATGAGGTGGAACTGCTACTGAAAGGCATGTAAGCTTACCTAACCGATGAAACTGACTGACGTGGGTGTCTGCATTACTTTCCAAAGTTCTCCGGTTCTGCCTGTACAGACTACAACGCACCTCTGCAGTTTTCAAACTTAAACGGGGTGAGCAATATTTCCAAATGTCTTTGTGTAAGGGTCGCGGAAATGCTGGAGTCGTGTGGATACAAGGCCTAAACATAGTAAAAGATATGCTTTTTTAAGGAAAACAGTATTAAAGTGGATATAGTCCAAGAAAGACAAAAGTTTTACAGCAGCATTGAGCATGTTCCTGCTATCAAAGAGAGATTTACAATGACGATATGATCACCTACCTCAGGATCCAGGAACGTAAAACAACAACAATGAGGCTAAGAGGTTGAGGCTCAGCTAAGGTAAGAACAATGAGGCTAAGAACAACAATTAGAGTATAAGAATTACATAAACATTTAAATATTTTTTTATAACAATATGCTCAATTATGTTATTTAAATACGTAGGAAGGAAGCAGGAACGTAAGACGGATCCAGGAACGTAAAATAACACCAATGAGGCTAAGAGGTTGAGGCTCAGCTACGGTAAGAACAATGAGAGGATAAGAGACATTTTCCGTGTTAGGCGAATGTACTATGGACACTTCGATAGGCCTAGCCACAATTTCACGACAGGGAGTTTTTCATGCAGGTTATTGAGATTTTCACTCAGCAGAGTTTGATTGTGCGAAGTAAACACGAACAAAGAAATGTGTTTCCACCCAGTTTCGAACTGGGGACCTTTCGCGTGTTAGGCGAACGTGATAACCACTACACTACGGAAACTGATGAAAAGGGTTTTTTAGCATGTTCGTGGGGAAATGCACCAATCACATTTTACTGCAAATGTTCAAAATGCCGTTTCACATGTTTATTTTTGACACATAGATATGTTAAACAGGATTCAGTCATAGCTGCTCTGTCATGGATATGAGTGACAGTGAATATGTAGTGAATCTAAATGTTTCGACATATATTCACTGTAGCCTAAATGCTGTTATGGCGCCACCTAGCGAGTGCCGTGCCAAATTTAGAGTTTGGGCAGTCCTCGTTAGTATAGTGGACAGTATCTCCGCCTGTCAAGCGGAAGACCGGGGTTCGATTCCCCGACGGGGAGATTTATCTATCAGCTGCTAATTACTTACCAAGGCTACATCGACACTACTACGTTTGCCGGCGTAGTGTGGATACGAGGCCTAACCATGGGAAAGGATATGCGTTTTTAAGAAAAAAAACTATTAGAGAGCATATAGTCCAAGAAAGACAAAAGTTTTACAGCAGCACTGAGCATGTTCCTGCTATCAAAGAGAGCTTTACAGTGACGATATGATCACCTAACTCAGGATCCAGGAACGTAAAACAACAACGAGGCTAAGAGGTTGAGGCTCAGCTAAGGTAAGAACAATGAGGCTAAGAACAACAATTAGAGTATAAGAATTACATAAACATTTAAATATTTTTATATTACTATATGCTCAATTATGTTATTTAAATACGTAGGAAGGAAGCAGGAACGTAAGACAGATCCAGGAACGTAAAACAACAACAATGAGGCTAAGAGGTTGAGGCTCAGCTAAGGTAAGAACAATAAGGCTAAGAACAACAATGAGAGTATAAGAATATACATAAACATTGAAATATTTTTTTATTAAAATATGCTCAATTATGTTATTTAAATACTGATAAGAATTTGGAGAAAGAACAACAATGGCGAAAAGTAAGCCCAGGGATGTACTTGCTTGGACCAACCATGAGGTGGAACTGCTACTGAAAGGCATGTAAGCTTACCTAACCGATGAAACTGACTGACGTGGGTGTCTGCATTAGTTTCCAAAGTTCTCCGGTTCTGCCTGTACAGACTACAACGCAACCCTGCAGTTTTCAAACTTAAACGGGGTGAGCAATGTTTCCAAATGTCTTTGTGTAAGGGTCGCGGAAATGCCGGAGTAGTGTGGATACAAGGCCTAAACATAGCAAAAGATATGCTTTTTTAAGGAAAGCAGTATTAAAGTGGATATAGTCCAAGAAAGACAAAAGTTTCACAGTTCTTAGGAAGGAAGGAAGGAAGGAAGGAAGCAGGAATGTAAGACAGATCCACGAGCGTAAAACAACAACAATGAGGCTCAGAGGTTGAGGCTCAGCTACGGTAAGAACAATGAGGCTAAGAACAACAATGAGAGTATAAGAATTTACATAAATATTGAAATATTTTTTTATTAAAATATGCTTAATTATGTTATTTAAATACTGATAAGAATTTGGAGAAAGAACAACAATGGCGAAAAGTAAGCCCAGGGATTTACTTGCTTGGACCAACCATGAGGTGGAACTGCTACTGAAAGGCATGTAAGCTTACCTAACCGATGAAACTGACTGACGTGGGTGTCTGCATTACTTTCCAAAGTTCTCCGGTTCTGCCTGTACAGACTACAACGCACCTCTGCAGTTTTCAAACTTAAACGGGGTGAGCAATGTTTCCAAATGTCTTTGTGTAAGGGTCGCGGAAATGCCGGAGTCGTGTGGATACAAGGCCTAAACATAGCAAAAGATATGCTTTTTTAAGGAAAGCAGTATTAAAGTGGATATAGTCCAAGAAAGACAAAAGTTTCACAGTTCTTGAGGAAGGAAGGAAGAGAAGGAAGCAGGAATGTAAGACAGATCCACGAACGTAAAACAACAACAATGAGGCTCAGAGGTTGAGGCTCAGCTACGGTAAGAACAATGAGGCTAAGAACAACAATGAGAGTATAAGAATTTACATAAATATTGAAATATTTTTTATTAAAATATGCTCAATTATGTTATTTAAATACTGATAAGAATTTGGAGAAAGAACAACAATGGCGAAAAGTAAGCCCAGGGATTTACTTGCTTGGACCAACCATGAGGTGGAACTGCTACTGAAAGGCATGTAAGCTTACCTAACCGATGAAACTGACTGACGTGGGTGTCTGCATTACTTTCCAAAGTTCTCCGGTTCTGCCTGTACAGACTACAACGCACCTCTGCAGTTTTCAAACTTAAACGGGGTGAGCAATATTTCCAAATGTCTTTGTGTAAGGGTCGCGGAAATGCTGGAGTCGTGTGGATACAAGGCCTAAACATAGTAAAAGATATGCTTTTTTAAGGAAAACAGTATTAAAGTGGATATAGTCCAAGAAAGACAAAAGTTTTACAGCAGCATTGAGCATGTTCCTGCTATCAAAGAGAGATTTACAATGACGATATGATCACCTACCTCAGGATCCAGGAACGTAAAACAACAACAATGAGGCTAAGAGGTTGAGGCTCAGCTAAGGTAAGAACAATGAGGCTAAGAACAACAATTAGAGTATAAGAATTACATAAACATTTAAATATTTTTTTATAACAATATGCTCAATTATGTTATTTAAATACGTAGGAAGGAAGCAGGAACGTAAGACGGATCCAGGAACGTAAAATAACACCAATGAGGCTAAGAGGTTGAGGCTCAGCTACGGTAAGAACAATGAGAGGATAAGAGACATTTTCCGTGTTAGGCGAATGTACTATGGACACTTCGATAGGCCTAGCCACAATTTCACGACAGGGAGTTTTTCATGCAGGTTATTGAGATTTTCACTCAGCAGAGTTTGATTGTGCGAAGTAAACACGAACAAAGAAATGTGTTTCCACCCAGTTTCGAACTGGGGACCTTTCGCGTGTTAGGCGAACGTGATAACCACTACACTACGGAAACTGATGAAAAGGGTTTTTTAGCATGTTCGTGGGGAAATGCACCAATCACATTTTACTGCAAATGTTCAAAATGCCGTTTCACATGTTTATTTTTGACACATAGATATGTTAAACAGGATTCAGTCATAGCTGCTCTGTCATGGATATGAGTGACAGTGAATATGTAGTGAATCTAAATGTTTCGACATATATTCACTGTAGCCTAAATGCTGTTATGGCGCCACCTAGCGAGTGCCGTGCCAAATTTAGAGTTTGGGCAGTCCTCGTTAGTATAGTGGACAGTATCTCCGCCTGTCACGTGGAAGACCGGGGTTCGATTCCCCGACGGGGAGATTTATCTATCAGCTGCTAATTATTTACCAAGGCTACATCGACACTACTACGTTTGCCGGCGTAGTGTGGATACGAGGCCTAACCATGGGAAAGGATATGCGTTTTTAAGAAAAAAAACTATTAGAGAGCATATAGTCCAAGAAAGACAAAAGTTTTACAGCAGCACTGAGCATGTTCCTGCTATCAAAGAGAGCTTTACAGTGACGATATGATCACCTAACTCAGGATCCAGGAACGTAAAACAACAACGAGGCTAAGAGGTTGAGGCTCAGCTAAGGTAAGAACAATGAGGCTAAGAACAACAATTAGAGTATAAGAATTACATAAACATTTAAATATTTTTATATTACTATATGCTCAATTATGTTATTTAAATACGTAGGAAGGAAGCAGGAACGTAAGACAGATCCAGGAACGTAAAACAACAACAATGAGGCTAAGAGGTTGAGGCTCAGCTAAGGTAAGAACAATAAGGCTAAGAACAACAATGAGAGTATAAGAATATACATAAACATTGAAATATTTTTTTATTAAAATATGCTCAATTATGTTATTTAAATACTGATAAGAATTTGGAGAAAGAACAACAATGGCGAAAAGTAAGCCCAGGGATGTACTTGCTTGGACCAACCATGAGGTGGAACTGCTACTGAAAGGCATGTAAGCTTACCTAACCGATGAAACTGACTGACGTGGGTGTCTGCATTAGTTTCCAAAGTTCTCCGGTTCTGCCTGTACAGACTACAACGCAACCCTGCAGTTTTCAAACTTAAACGGGGTGAGCAATGTTTCCAAATGTCTTTGTGTAAGGGTCGCGGAAATGCCGGAGTAGTGTGGATACAAGGCCTAAACATAGCAAAAGATATGCTTTTTTAAGGAAAGCAGTATTAAAGTGGATATAGTCCAAGAAAGACAAAAGTTTCACAGTTCTTAGGAAGGAAGGAAGGAAGGAAGGAAGGAAGCAGGAATGTAAGACAGATCCACGAGCGTAAAACAACAACAATGAGGCTCAGAGGTTGAGGCTCAGCTACGGTAAGAACAATGAGGCTAAGAACAACAATGAGAGTATAAGAATTTACATAAATATTGAAATATTTTTTTATTAAAATATGCTTAATTATGTTATTTAAATACTGATAAGAATTTGGAGAAAGAACAACAATGGCGAAAAGTAAGCCCAGGGATTTACTTGCTTGGACCAACCATGAGGTGGAACTGCTACTGAAAGGCATGTAAGCTTACCTAACCGATGAAACTGACTGACGTGGGTGTCTGCATTACTTTCCAAAGTTCTCCGGTTCTGCCTGTACAGACTACAACGCAACTCTGCAGTTTTCAAACTTAAACGGGGTGAGCAATATTTCCAAATGTCTTTGTGTAAGGGTCGCGGAAATGCCGGAGTCGTGTGGATACAAGGCCTAAACATAGCAAAAGATATGCTTTTTTAAGGAAAGCAGTATTAAAGTGGATATAGTCCAAGAAAGACAAAAGTTTCACAGTTCTTAGGAAGGAAGGAAGGAAGGAAGGAAGGAAGCAGGAATGTAAGACAGATCCACGAACGTAAAACAACAACAATGAGGCTCAGAGGTTGAGGCTCAGCTACGGTAAGAACAATGAGGCTAAGAACAACAATGAGAGTATAAGAATTTACATAAATATTGAAATATTTTTTTATTAAAATATGCTCAATTATGTTATTTAAATACTGATAAGAATTTGGAGAAAGAACAACAATGGCGAAAATTAAGCCCAGGGATTTACTTGCTTGGACCAACCATGAGGTGGAACTGCTACTGAAAGGCATGTAAGCTTACCTAACCGATGAAACTGACTGACGTGGGTGTCTGCATTACTTTCCAAAGTTCTCCGGTTCTGCCTGTACAGACTACAACGCACCTCTGCAGTTTTCAAACTTAAACGGGGTGAGCAATATTTCCAAATGTCTTTGTGTAAGGGTCGCGGAAATGCTGGAGTCGTGTGGATACAAGGCCTAAACATAGTAAAAGATATGCTTTTTTAAGGAAAACAGTATTAAAGTGGATATAGTCCAAGAAAGACAAAAGTTTTACAGCAGCATTGAGCATGTTCCTGCTATCAAAGAGAGATTTACAATGACGATATGATCACCTACCTCAGGATCCAGGAACGTAAAACAACAACAATGAGGCTAAGAGGTTGAGGCTCAGCTAAGGTAAGAACAATGAGGCTAAGAACAACAATTAGAGTATAAGAATTACATAAACATTTAAATATTTTTTTATAACAATATGCTCAATTATGTTATTTAAATACGTAGGAAGGAAGCAGGAACGTAAGACGGATCCAGGAACGTAAAATAACACCAATGAGGCTAAGAGGTTGAGGCTCAGCTACGGTAAGAACAATGAGAGGATAAGAGACATTTTCCGTGTTAGGCGAATGTACTATGGACACTTCGATAGGCCTAGCCACAATTTCACGACAGGGAGTTTTTCATGCAGGTTATTGAGATTTTCACTCAGCAGAGTTTGATTGTGCGAAGTAAACACGAACAAAGAAATGTGTTTCCACCCAGTTTCGAACTGGGGACCTTTCGCGTGTTAGGCGAACGTGATAACCACTACACTACGGAAACTGATGAAAAGGGTTTTTTAGCATGTTCGTGGGGAAATGCACCAATCACATTTTACTGCAAATGTTCAAAATGCCGTTTCACATGTTTATTTTTGACACATAGATATGTTAAACAGGATTCAGTCATAGCTGCTCTGTCATGGATATGAGTGACAGTGAATATGTAGTGAATCTAAATGTTTCGACATATATTCACTGTAGCCTAAATGCTGTTATGGCGCCACCTAGCGAGTGCCGTGCCAAATTTAGAGTTTGGGCAGTCCTCGTTAGTATAGTGGACAGTATCTCCGCCTGTCACGTGGAAGACCTGGGGTTCGATTCCCCGACGGGGAGATTTATCTATCAGCTGCTAATTATTTACCAAGGCTACATCGACACTACTACGTTTGCCGGCGTAGTGTGGATACGAGGCCTAACCATGGGAAAGGATATGCGTTTTTAAGAAAAAAAACTATTAGAGAGCATATAGTCCAAGAAAGACAAAAGTTTTACAGCAGCACTGAGCATGTTCCTGCTATCAAAGAGAGCTTTACAGTGACGATATGATCACCTAACTCAGGATCCAGGAACTTAAAACAACAACAATGAGGCTAAGAGGTTGAGGCTCAGCTAAGGTAAGAACAATGAGGCTAAGAACAACAATTAGCTAATAAGAATTACATAAACATTTACATTTTTTTTTATTACAATATGCTCACTTATGTTATTTAAATATGTAGGAAGGAAGCAGGAACGTAAGACAGATCCAGGAACGTAAAACAACAACAATGAGGCTAAGAGGTTGAGGCTCAGCTAAGGTAAGAACAATAAGGCTAAGAACAACAATGAGAGTATGAGAATATACATGAACATTGAAATGTTTTTTTATTAAAATATGCTCACTTAATGTTATCTAAATACTGATAAGAATTTGGAGAAAGAACAACAATGGCGAAAAGTAAGCCCAGGGATTCATTTGCTTGGACCAACCATGAGGTGGAACTGCTACTGAAAGGCATGTAAGCTTACCTAACCGATGAAACTGACTGACGTGGGTGTCTGCATTAGTTTCCAAAGTTCTCCGGTTCTGCCTGTACAGACTACAACGCAACCCTGCAGTTTTCAAACTTAAACGGGGTGAGCAATGTTTCCAAATGTCTTTGTGTAAGGGTCGCGGAAATGCCGGAGTAGTGTGGATACAAGGCCTAAACATAGCAAAAGATATGCTTTTTTAAGGAAAGCAGTATTAAAGTGGATATAGTCCAAGAAAGACAAAAGTTTCACAGTTCTTAGGAAGGAAGGAAGGAAGGAAGGAAGGAAGGAAGCAGGAATGTAAGACAGATCCACGAGCGTAAAACAACAACAATGAGGCTCAGAGGTTGAGGCTCAGCTACGGTAAGAACAATGAGGCTAAGAACAACAATGAGAGTATAAGAATTTACATAAATATTGAAATATTTTTTATTAAAATATGCTCAATTATGTTATTTAAATACTGATAAGAATTTGGAGAAAGAACAACAATGGCGAAAAGTAAGCCCAGGGATTTACTTGCTTGGACCAACCATGAGGTGGAACTGCTACTGAAAGGCATGTAAGCTTACCTAACCGATGAAACTGACTGACGTGGGTGTCTGCATTAGTTTCCAAAGTTCTCCGGTTCTGCCTGTACAGACTACAACGCACCTCTGCAGTTTTCAAACTTAAACGGGGTGAGCAATATTTCCAAATGTCTTTGTGTAAGGGTCGCGGAAATGCTGGAGTCGTGTGGATACAAGGCCTAAACATAGTAAAAGATATGCTTTTTTAAGGAAAACAGTATTAAAGTGGATATAGTCCAAGAAAGACAAAAGTTTTACAGCAGCATTGAGCATGTTCCTGCTATCAAAGAGAGATTTACAATGACGATATGATCACCTACCTCAGGATCCAGGAACGTAAAACAACAACAATGAGGCTAAGAGGTTGAGGCTCAGCTAAGGTAAGAACAACAATTAGAGTATAAGAATTACATAAACATTTAAATATTTTTTTATAACAATATGCTCAATTATCTTATTTAAATACGTAGGAAGGAAGCAGGAACGTAAGACGGATCCAGGAACGTAAAATAACACCAATGAGGCTAAGAGGTTGAGGCTCAGCTACGGTAAGAACAATGAGAGGATAAGAGACATTTTCCGTGTTAGGCGAATGTACTATGGACACTTCGATAGGCCTAGCCACAATTTCACGACAGGGAGTTTTTCATGCAGTTATTGAGATTTTCACTCAGCAGAGTTTGATTGTGCGAAGTAAACACGAACAAAGAAATGTGTTTCCACCCAGTTTCGAACTGGGGACCTTTCGCGTGTTAGGCGAACGTGATAACCACTACACTACGGAAACTGATGAAAAGGGTTTCTTTAGCATGTTCGTGGGGAAATGCACCAATCACATTTTACTGCAAATGTTCAAAATGCCGTTTCACATGTTTATTTTTGACACATAGATATGTTAAACAGGATTCAGTCATAGCTGCTCTGTCATGGATATGAGTGACAGTGAATATGTAGTGAATCTAAATGTTTCGACATATATTCACTGTAGCCTAAATGCTGTTATGGCGCCACCTAGCGAGTGCCGTGCCAAATTTAGAGTTTGGGCAGTCCTCGTTAGTATAGTGGACAGTATCTCCGCCTGTCACGCGGAAGACCGGGGTTCGATTCCCCGACGGGGAGATTTATCTATCAGCTGCTAATTATTTACCAAGGCTACATCGACACTACTACGTTTGCCGGCGTAGTGTGGATACGAGGCCTAACCATGGGAAAGGATATGCGTTTTTAAGAAAAAAAACTATTAGAGAGCATATAGTCCAAGAAAGACAAAAGTTTTACAGCAGCACTGAGCATGTTCCTGCTATCAAAGAGAGCTTTACAGTGACGATATGATCACCTAACTCAGGATCCAGGAACGTAAAACAACAACGAGGCTAAGAGGTTGAGGCTCAGCTAAGGTAAGAACAATGAGGCTAAGAACAACAATTAGAGTATAAGAATTACATAAACATATAAATATTTTTATATTACTATATGCTCAATTATGTTATTTAAATATGTAGGAAGGAAGCAGGAACGTAAGACAGATCCAGGAACGTAAAACAACAACAATGAGGCTAAGAGGTTGAGGCTCAGCTAAGGTAAGAACAATAAGGCTAAGAACAACAATGAGAGTATAAGAATATACATAAACATTGAAATATTTTTTTATTAAAATATGCTCAATTATGTTATTTAAATACTGATAAGAATTTGGAGAAAGAACAACAATGGCGAAAAGTAAGCCCAGGGATGTACTTGCTTGGACCAACCATGAGGTGGAACTGCTACTGAAAGGCATGTAAGCTTACCTAACCGATGAAACTGACTGACGTGGGTGTCTGCATTAGTTTCCAAAGTTCTCCGGTTCTGCCTGTACAGACTACAACGCAACCCTGCAGTTTTCAAACTTAAACGGGGTGAGCAATGTTTCCAAATGTTTTTGTGTAAGGGTCGCGGAAATGCCAGAGTAGTGTGGATACAAGGCCTAAACATAGCAAAAGATATGCTTTTTTAAGGAAAGCAGTATTAAAGTGGATATAGTCCAAGAAAGACAAAAGTTTCACAGTTCTTAGGAAGGAAGGAAGGAAGCAGGAATGTAAGACAGATCCACGAGCGTAAAACAACAACAATGAGGCTCAGAGGTTGAGGCTCAGCTACGGTAAGAACAATGAGGCTAAGAACAACAATGAGAGTATAAGAATTACATAAACATTTAAATATTTTTTTATAACAATATGCTCAATTATGTTATTTAAATACTGATAAGAATTTGGAGAAAGAACAACAATGGCGAAAAGTAAGCCCAGGGATTTACTTGCTTGGACCAACCATGAGGTGGAACTGCTACTGAAAGGCATGTAAGCTTACCTAACCGATGAAACTGACTGACGTGGGTGTCTGCATTAGTTTCCAAAGTTCTCCGGTTCTGCCTGTACAGACTACAACGCAACCCTGCAGTTTTCAAACTTAAACGGGGTGAGCAATGTTTCCAAATGTCTTTGTGTAAGGGTCGCGGAAATGCCGGAGTCGTGTGGATACAAGGCCTAAACATAGCAAAAGATATGCTTTTTTAAGGAAAGCAGTATTAAAGTGGATATAGTCCAAGAAAGACAAAAGTTTCACAGTTCTTAGGAAGGAAGGAAGGAAGGAAGGAAGGAAGCAGGAATGTAAGACAGATCCACGAGCGTAAAACAACAACAATGAGGCTCAGAGGTTGAGGCTCAGCTACGGTAAGAACAATGAGGCTAAGAACAACAATGAGAGTATAAGAATTTACATAAATATTGAAATATTTTTTTATTAAAATATGCTCAATTATGTTATTTAAATACTGATAAGAATTTGGAGAAAGAACAACAATGGCGAAAATTAAGCCCAGGGATTTACTTGCTTGGACCAACCATGAGGTGGAACTGCTACTGAAAGGCATGTAAGCTTACCTAACCGATGAAACTGACTGACGTGGGTGTCTGCATTAGTTTCCAAAGTTCTCCGGTTCTGCCTGTACAGACTACAACGCAACCCTGCAGTTTTCAAACTTAAACGGGGTGAGCAATATTTCCAAATGTCTTTGTGTAAGGGTCGCGGAAATGCTGGAGTCGTGTGGATACAAGGCCTAAACATAGTAAAAGATATGCTTTTTTAAGGAAAACAGTATAAAGTGGATATAGTCCAAGAAAGACAAAAGTTTTACAGCAGCATTGAGCATGTTCCTGCTATCAAAGAGAGATTACAATGACGATATGATCACCTACCTCAGGATCCAGGAACGTAAAACAACAACAATGAGGCTAAGAGGTTGAGGCTCAGCTAAGGTAAAACAATGAGGCTAAGAACAACAATGAGAGTATGAGAGACATTTTGCATCTTAGGCGAATGTACTACGCACACTTCGGTAGGCCTAGCCACAATTTCACGACAGGGAGTTTTCCATTCAAGTAATTGAGATTTTAACTCAGCAGAGTTTGATTGTGCGAAGTAAACACCAACAAAGAAATGTGTTTCCGCCCAGTTTCGAACAGGGGACCTTTCGCGTGTGAGGCGAACGTGATAACCACTACACTACGGAAACTGATGAAAAGGGTTCTTAGCATGTTCGTGGGGAAATGCACCAATCACATTTTACTGCAAATGTTCACAATGCCGTTTGACATGTTTATTTTTGACACATAGATATGTTAAACAGGATTCAGTCATAGCTGCTCTGTCATGGATATGAGTGACAGTGAATTTGTAGTAAATCTAAATGTTTCTACATATATTCACTGTAGCCTAAATGCTGGAATGGCGCCACCTAGCGAGTGCCATGCCAAATCTAGGGTTTGGGCAGTCCTCGTTAGTATAGTGGACAGTATCTCTACCTGTCACGTGGAAGACCTGGGTCCGATTCCCCGACGGGGAGATTTATCTATCAGCTGCTAATTATTTACCAAGGCTACATCGACACTACTACGTTTGCCGGCGTATTGTGGATACGAGGCCTAACCATAGCAAAAGATATGCGTTTTTAAGAAAAAAACTATTAGATTCCATATAGTCCAAGAAAGACAAAAGTTTTACAAGCAACTGACAACTGAGCATGTTCCTGCTATCAAAGAGAGCTTTACAGTGACGATAAGAATTTGGAGAAAGAACAACAATGGCGAAAAGTAAGCCCAGGGATTTATTTGCTTGGACCAACCATGAGGTGGAACTGCTACTGAAAGGCATGTAAGCTTACCTAACGCTGATGAAACGTGCGCACGGGGTGTCTGCAGTCTGGTCCAAGTTCGCCGCGGTTCTGCTGTACAGACTACACACGCAACGCTGCAGTTTCAAACATTAAAGGGTTTTTCGGTCCTCGTGAGCAATGTTTCCAAATGTCTGTTTGTAGGGTCGCGGGAACAAAATGCACAGGAGTCGTGTGGATCAAGGCCTCTAACATGAGCAACAGATATGCTCTTTTTTAACAGGAAAACAGTATTAAGGTGGATATAGTCCAAGAAAGACGAAAAACGTTTTACAGCAGCATTGAGCATGTTCCTACTATCAGAGAGCTTTACACTGACGATATGATCACCTACCTCAGGATGCGCGAACGTAAACAACAACACTGAGGCTAGAGGTTGAGGCTCAGCTACAGTAGAACAGATGAGGCTAAGAACAACAATGAGAGGATATGAGAACTTTTGCGTCTTCGCGACTGCTACTCATGGACACTGCGTAGGCCTGAGCCACACTTTCATCGACAGGGGTAGTCATGCAGGTATGAGATTTAACTCAGCAGAGTATTGATTGCGCGACAGTAAGTAACACCGAACAAAGAAGAAATGTGTTTCCGCCCGTTTCGTAACTGGGGACGTTCGCGTGTCAGGCGAACGTGATAACACTAACGAAGGTGTGGTGAACTCCGGACTGAGAAAGGGTTCTTTAGCATGTTTCGTTGGAAATGTCACCAAGCCCATTTGCTGCAAATGTTCACATATGCCGTTTGACAGTTCTGACACATAGATAGGTTAAACAGGATTCCCGGTCCCTAGCTGCTCTGTCATGGATATGAGTGACAGTGAATTGTAGTAAATCTAGACTGTTCTACTACATCTCAAAGCTGTAGCCTAAATGCTGGAATGGCGCCACCGTAGCGCTGTGCCATGACGAATCTAGGGTTGGGCAGTCGCTCGTAGTATAGTGGACAGTATCTCCGCCTGTCACGTGGAGACTGGTCCGATTCCCGACGGGGGATTATCTATCAGCTGCTAAGTATTTCCAAGCTACATCGCACACTACTCCGTTGCCTGGCGTAGTGTGGATACTCGAGGCCTAAACATACTAAAAGATATGCGGTTTAAGAAAAAACTATTAGAGTCATATAGTCTCAAGAAAGACAAAAGTTTTACAGCAGCATGACCATGTTCCTGACTATCAAGCTAGGCTTTACTTACAGTACGCTGTGCTATCACCTACCTCAGATCCGGAACGTAGTAAGGACTGAGTAACGTAAGAACGAGATCCGGACCTTAAACACAACAAGCGGCTAGAGGTTGAGGCTCATCTGAGGTAGACCAATGCGGCGAAGGACAACATTAGCTAATAAGACTGACATGAAACATTTACATATTACACATATGCTCAGTTATCGTTATTGTAATACGTAGGAAGGAAGCAGAACTGTAAGACGATCCAGAAACGTAAAACAACAACAATACGGCTAAGAGGTTGAGGCCTCAGCTATGTCAGAACACTAAGGCTAAGAACAACAATGAGAGTATAAGAATATACATGACATTGAAATGTATTAAATATGCTCACTAGGTTACTAAAGTACATAATACTGATACGCATTTGGAGAACAGAACACCACTGGCGAAAAGTAAGCCAGGGATTTATTTGCTTGGACCACCATGAGTGGAACTGCTACTGAAGCATGGAAGCTTACCTAACCGATGAAAACGGGACTGACTGGGTGTTCTGCATTCTTTCCAAAGTTCTCCGTTTCTCTGCCTGTACAGACTACAACGCATCCTGCAGTTTTCAAACTTAAACGGGGTGATCAATGTTTCCAAATGTCTTTGTGTAAGGGTCGCGGAAATGCCGGAGTAGTGTGGATACAAGGCCTAAACATAGCAAAAGATATGCTTTTTTAAGGAAAACAGTATTAAAGTGGATATAGTCCAAGAAAGACAAAAGTTTTACAGCAGCATTGAGCATGTTCCTGCTATCAAAGAGAGCTTTACAATGACGATATGATCACCTACCTCAGGATCCAGGAACGTAAAACAACAACAATGAGGCTAAGAGGTTGAGGCTCAGCTAAGGTAAGAACAATGAGGCTAAGAACAACAATGAGAGTATAAGAATTACATAAAATATTTTTTAATTACAATGTGCTCAAATATGTTATTTAATATAATGTTAAATAACATACTATGGACACTTCGGTAGGCCTAGCCACAATTTCACGACAGGGAGTTTTCCATGCAGGTTATTGAGATTTTAACTCAGCAGAGTTTGATTGTGCGAAGTAAACACGAACAAAGAAATGTGTTTCTGCCCAGTTTCGAACAGTGGACCTTAAGAATTACATAAACATTTAAATATTTTTTTATTAAAATATGCTCAATTATGTTATTTAAATACGTAGGAAGAAGCAGGAACGTAAGACGGATCAGAACGTAACACACACAACAATGAAGGCGCAGGGTGAGCTTAACCAGCTCGTAAGAACAATGAGGCTAAGACAACACATGAGAGTATAAGAAATATACATGAACGATGAAATGTTTTGTTCATTAAAATCTGCTCACTTATGTTATCTAAATACTGATAAGACTTTTGGAGAAAGAACACAATGGCGAAAAGTACGCCAGGTATTCTACTTGCTGGACACCATGAGGTGGAACTGCTCTGAAAGGCCTGTAAGCTTACCTAACCGAGTTTTGATAAACTGACTGACGTGTCTGCGATTCGCTTCCAAATTCTCCGTTCTGCCTGTACGAGACTTACAACGCATCCCTGCCCTGTTTCAAACTTAACGTGGTGATAGCAATGTTTCCAAATGTCTTTGTGTATGGGTCGCGGAATGCCGGAGTAGTGGGGATACAAGCTGTAAACATAGCAAAAGATCGCTTTTTTAAGGAAAGCAGTTTCAAGTGGATATGTAGTCCAGACAGACAAAAGTTGCACA